>NC_056732.1:739215464-739270464 GCF_019279795.1 Protopterus annectens
TGAAATAAGTGTTGATTTCTTCTTGCATCATTCTGAATTTGGAATACATGTTGATTTCTTCTTGCATCATTCTGAATTTGGAATAAGTGTTGATTTCTTCTTGCATCATTCTGAATTTGGATTACGTGTTGATTTCTTCTTGCATTTAACTGCAGTTAGGCAATATTTCCATTCTATGTGTTTTAAACCTATATTTGATAACATTTAAAAAATATTGAAAAAATACGTACTATTTACTTAATCTACCCATCAAGGAACCTGGTCAGGCCTATGATTCTGTAGGCCATCATACCTGTGGTAGCAATGGGTATCAGACCAGGTGGTCCCTGTCAGAGATGAAGGGTGCTCATCTGGCTTGTGATTGATGTCATATTTTTTTTCGTCTGACCCAAGTACACATGACTCTTTTCTTATATAGGTACAATCCCTAGAAAGGTAGAGGATAATTGTATCTCCTTGTCAGACCAGGTTACAGTTCAGCCTTGTGCTTTCATAGGTGCTGCCATCTTTTGAAGTGTCAGTACCAAAATAAAGAATGTAACTGTGGGACTGTGGTTCACAGATTTGAACCCACAATCTCTGGGGTATGACATCACCATAACATAACCCAGTGACCAAGCAGGAGCAGTAGACATGGAACAAGTATTATTGGCTTTGTCACATATTTTTTTTTGTAAATTAATATATTCTCATTTCATTTCCATGATGACTAAATTCATTTATGAAATTATTACTTTTAAGTTTCTTTGATCTGTTTCTGCTTCTGTGTTTTACTGTTATCTTTCTTTGAACAATAAACCTGAATGTCATGCATTAATCATTTTTCAGCATACCCTTTGCAGTATTGGATTAGTAGAAATCAATTTATATGTTTTTTTTTTCTTTTCTTTATAAATAAATATTCCTGCATGTGTCTTTATGAACCTATATTGACTATTGAGTTATATGAGTTGATGAGGTGAATCGGAGTATGCAGAATAGGCATGGATTATCCTCCATGACTATGTATCTCCACTGCATTTGACTCCATTTTCTAATCGTTGGGGCATTAGAAAACTACTTGAGTTGTTCACGTGCTCACTCTGACAGCTGAGGTCTGTTGAGGTCTCTGCAGCTGTCTAAAAGCATTTATGACTATCCGAGGCCTAGTTAAATGGATTTGTTGAGTTACACAAACATGTATTACTGTCATTCATAGAGAGAGGTTTAAGCAAACCGAATTTGTCTGCAAGATGCATAAATGACACTGAATGTATGTGAATAAGTTTAAGACCACCATATTAACTTGTGATCACTTGAGATAGGTGACAAATGGTTTAGGAAACCACAAATTTAATCAAGTAATAAATAAAGAGTAAAAATGTTAGAAATTATTAGGAAGTAGTTCATACTGATGCTAGATAACAGCATTTACTAAGCAAATTGAGTCTTTTATTGATCTGACGGTCAGATGCTGATGATTCATGTAAATACTGATAAAATGAGTGTAATTTATGAATGTAAATTCCTGAGAGCAGCAATGGAAATGTATATGGAAGTAGTCATAAAGTCAAAATGAAGGATATTTTGAAAATTCATTTCAATGGCATTTAGTGATTATGCTAAACAGGATGAAAGTACATACTTTGAAGTGATTAACATCTGATGCACTGCATTATTGGCAGCATATTGCTGTGTCAAGATATATGCTTCTTTACTAGGGGATTTCTGAGTGTCACTCTTGAATGAAAAATGACAGTATGAATACAGTAAAGTGTTAGGGGAAGGATACCAGTCTATTAGCAAATTTGTTGTAATAAAAGTATGAATGTGTCGATGGTGCACAGATTGTTGCAGTACAACTTTGACTTGCTGAATTGGGACTTTGTATGTGTATATGAATATGGTCATTGTGTAACCAAATCTGGCTTAGTACTCAGATCCCTGATTTATCTATAATGAAATCAGGCATGCTTTCATTGCTGTGCTGTTTGCCTGATGATTGCATCACAAATTTCAGTGTATGACTTTGGCATGTTGTTTTAGATACATGACCAATACAACAGCAGAATGAGAATGCATGATTTTAGCCTTGAGGAGAACTATATCTTCATGACAGCCCTTAGGAAATATGGAAAACATATGCTTTTGAAAAGGGGAACCCAAACAAGCTGAGAAGGCAAAGGCCTGGAACCAAGTGGTTATAGATATAAAAGTTTTTTGTGGAAGAACCCCTCCCGTTACAACAGTTTATCCTTGTTTCACCTTTCCTTATCTCATCTTGTCATCCCCTTACTTACTGCTTCTCATTCATTCTAACTCCATCTTCTCATTGCATCGCTCACACTTCCTCTCCTTTCTACTTCTCTTCCCTCTGCATGCCTCTCTCACCATTCTCTATCTTCTCCCCATGGTATTCTTTCCTGTAACTATTCTCACGTGCCTCTTCTAATGTCTTCATACCTCTCTACATAATTATATGCTGCTATCCCTGTAGCATAAGCCATCTTAATCATTACGGCTATATCGTATCCAAAAAGCTCTGCTAAGCATAAATCAATTTTACCATCCATGGTTTGACATTGTAAACTGCTTTTTGAACTAAATATTGTAGCATATTATACTTATATACTTGTAAGAATTGCTGTTTTTTCATATATTGATCTGTCATAACTTCTTTATTTATTAATTATTTTTTGTATGTTTCTTGGAGCTTTACTCCCCAGGCCTCTACTGAAAATGGACATGTATCCAGCTAGACCAGCCCGGTCAGCAAATGTAAAATAAATAAATATTCTTACACCTTTAAATATGCATGCATTTTTGGCATATCCTTGTATTTGTAAATATGTTTTGTCCATTTTTTGTGTGATCTTATTCACCCAGGCTGGGCCTGCAAGTAGTCCCTTGTGATCAGTGTACTACCCCAGAAAACAAATACAAATAAATCAATAAATCAATAAGAGCAGCATGTTGACAAAGTGGAGGATTGGGACCAGTGATATGATAGGAAGTGTCAGAGCAAAGGCAAGGCAGAATGCAATCACTCATAGCAGTACAGTGGGGGGGGGGGTTCCTGCACTCATTCCTTTAACACCCGATGAGTAATACCCCCTCTCCATTTCTGGGAATGACTGTGATACAGGCAACATTGGAACTGGCATAATTAGAGGTGGTGTGGACATTGGCTATTACCCATGCCTGGAGCATCAACAAACATCTGCTGAGGAAGTTTTTTTGATATCAAAGTGACATATTTATATAGAGAATTGAATGCTGAAATGGAATGCTTACATGTACCACATGACACTTAATATTAGCAGGTGAACTCTCCCTTTCTGCACATAATGACATAGAATAGACTGTGCGTGGTAAGTGTCTACCACACCTCATTACTCAGCATGCAGCAGTGTACTCCAGTATCTGAGCAGTAATGTACTCACCAAATTCTTTACAGGGCCAGCAGCAAAAACAAACAGTTCACCTATACAAATAAATTTAGAGGATATCAGTAGCAGAATGCAGAGAGCAGAGTGCTAGATTTATGACACATGCTGAGGAAAAGTTACCCAGAGTCACCATGTTTAATGGCAGGATTTCAGATACTACATCATGTTAGTATCTCTGCAGGAAGTGACACTGAATCACAAAGTCAGGTACTTGGTGATATTACACTACATGTACAGGTAGAAAGCCTATGCCTCTCTCACCAGTATCTGCAATCTCACAGGAACACTTTCTGGATGTTGGCAGAAATTTAGAGGTAATCGTGTCCACAGTAACATCTTTTAAACAGGTTGCAGGTGCAGGCATATATTAGAGCTACCACAGGAAACACATAAAGCATTGGTTGCTTAGCAGAAAATGTGTCATGACATTGTTAAGGCTCATTCCACTGCCAGAGACAGTCAGCTAGAAATAGTCAGAACACTCCTGGCTATACATGAGGGATTCCAGCACTATGAAATAAATGCAAAAAGTGGGGACAATGCCATGATCATATTGATCCATAGTATGGTGACACACCAAGTATCCATATTCACCTCTATTCATACACTAGTGAGGACCTACCAAGTTCAAATAGGTGTCAGTTTTGGAAGAGGCAGAGGATACAGCACTATCTAGACATATGGGTTATATCACTACAAGTGTTTCTGAAGAAGGTAGTGGAAATAGTAGGGGGAACAAGCACAAGTGATATCATGCAGGCCACATTAACATTCATCTAAACATAGCAGAACCTCTCATTTGAGGTTCCGGTCATGCAGCACTATGAGACTAGTGTCTGTAGGATGACCTGCATTAAGTACATCACATCGTCACAACAAATCACCATCCAGGTGACATGAAAGCCCTTCTTCAGGATCACATGCACCTTCACCTACCATATCTTTAGGAGACGTAGCGTATGACATATCTGACATTGAGATACTGTGATTCAGGCTGGACTATTCAGACACTTAAAATTGGACTTTTACAGAGATTTCAATGTTTAATTTTAAAAGGAATGAGTTATTAAATTAAAAAATGAAAAAGAGCAGAATATATGAGTGTAGAATATATCCCAGTATTAAGACCCTTTGCATCTGCATACATTTCATTTTAACAAAGGTATTACTTACAATTAAAGGAATATCTGAAACAAAAGCAGTGCATCATAACATTCAGATTGCACTGATGTGCACCATTAATGGTCTATACATTATCAATGTTACAGCTGACAATTACTGAGAACATAACATAAGTATGCTATGAGCTATTAAAATAAACAATTCTTAAAAAAAAATGAGTATCCTGTCATGTAAACTAGCACTGTTGCCACTGCTCCCTCAACACTATACAACTGATAATTTGTCTTTCTGAGGACACAACTTATTCTGTGTGCCAAAATTAAATAATCTGATGAGTAGTACTTTAAGAGGGAACAATAAATAATTTCAAATATGTAGTAGTTAAAACTGAGTACACATTGCATAATACAAAAAAGTGATACATTTTCATTCATTTGCAAGGTATGAACTCATGTTAAATACTGACATAACAGTTTTCATGAAATGTGTATACAATAGTTTCTACTTACTTCGTTGACAGATGCTTCATCAGAATTGCCAGTTCTGATAGGGTACATCATGTCTGACTAGGAAGAAGTCGCAAAGAAATATCTGCAAATAAAAGCTGTGCTAATGTTTTTCACACTCAGATTCCTCTCTTCATGTGTATTCATACTGCCTCTGTCATGTCAGACAATGAGCATTTATTGTGATCATGACAGTAGCTTTCCTTAAAACAACTGCCCTCCCCATGAATAACTACATTCTGACTGGGTACACTTCTTATGACTGACTGATCAAGCTATGTATTTAACTTATCACCCTCTCTCTCTCACACACACACAAACACACACACACACACACACACACACACACACACACACACACACACACACACACACACACACACACACACACACACACACACACACACACACACACACACATGCACACACGAGCACAGTTCTTTCTCAAGCCAGACTAACAGTCATTTAACTGTGATCAAATGATTGTAGGAACTATTTGCTCTAGCACACAGACTGCCACTTCTGTTCACTAAGTAAAAAACAGTTTACAGATTGGATACCTACTGTTATTTTGCATCATGGTGGCTGGGTAGCACCCATATTGGCTCAGTTGTTAAGATCTGTGCCTCATAGCTTCAATAACTGTGCTTTAATCATGCCCCCACATATCTGTATAATTATACAATATAATCTGGGATATGGCCCAGAAAGAGAACAAATAAATTGATTTTCAATGAAAGCATCTATTTATTTCTTTATTGATTACTTTCTGACTTCCCCAAGTATTGACAAGCACAATCAGCCCCATTTCATACCCCTGGGTTTTTTTCCTCTTATTTTTTGCATTAGAAATATGATCAATTGTTATAATGGGTAGTACAGTTATCGAACACTTACAACAGATGTATTTGTCTGGCCTTTTACATAAAGCTGTGCTTACCCCATGGTTCCCAGATTACACTTTTTTAATAGAAAACATCCACACACATGGATCATTGATTTATCATAGGATCATAGGATCATAGGAAGTTACTAGACTAAAAGCCCTAGGGCCCTTACACGCCTAGCCAAGTTAAAGCCATGTTCCCAAGGGTGTCTGGTTCAAGCAGACACCAAAATTAGCACCTATTGTCCCTGTTCAAGAAATATAAACAGTGAATATCAATATCACTACTCACTAGTCATGCCACCATTTTTTAATTTATGTCTTAAAGAGAAGAAAACATCCCAGAAGATCTGTCAGTCACTGAAAGATGACAGCTCTGTGAAACACACATTGCCTTCCGCATATAAGAAAAGGCCATGGGCTGACCTTGGCATGCTATGTTTCTGTGTGACAGGAAAGGACATGATACAGCACATCAGTTAGTAGCATAGTCTCTCTCTTTTGCATTCAAGAAGCGGTGATGTATTCATTTAAAGTGTAAGGTAATTATTCATTAATACATTAACTATAAATCATAATAATGACATATTTAACCATTAACAAAAAATAAAATGTCTGCCGACCACTGGATTAAAACTCTTTAATCAAACGTGTGAGTGCTTTCATGCCAAACTGGTGCTTCATCATACCTTAAAATTAACATGCTTAAAAATATACAATTTAAACCATGTGATCTAATATCAACTTATATGACTTCAATATAGGTTTTAAAGAAACTGCATCATTCAAACTAGACTTGTAGCACACAATTCAGCAATCCATTTATATTCACCTCTTTCTATGGCATTTACAACATCACCACCTTTCACATTAGGATATAAAGCCTTTACTACTAAAAACTTTAACTTATGCTGTATACCCTTCATACTGACATGTTAACAAAGGTATTAGTCAATTTAACATTCCTAATGTCTCCTATATGTTCAAACACGCATTCTCTAAGTGTCCTGTTTGTCTTCCCTACATAAAACATGAACATTCAACAAAATTAGCCAAATAAACAGGATTGGATGTGCTACAGTCAGTGAAAAAATTCAGTGTATAACATCTTCCTGAATTTGGATGCATAAAATTTGTGGATGAATAAATGTGTTTACGTGCATTACAACTCAAACAAGGAAAAGTTCCAAATCTGTTTGAATGTTTAATTCCAACCACAACACTCACTGCATGCTTAAGGAATAGCTGTCTATTAAGGAAACTGCAATTTTTAAAGGCACAAGATAGAGATTCCCCCAATAATCTTTTGAAGTCTTCATTTACCATCAGAATACACCAATTCCTTTTAATGATCTCGCAAAAATAATTGACATCACTTGACTACATCAGGGTCACTCTCAAGGGATCATTCCCGACCATTTATTGCTCAATAGTAGTTGTAGTATCATCACTTACAATATAAAAAATTATATATACATTTATATAAATGAAAACAAACCACACCGACACAATCTTAGTTGCAAGCATTTTGCATCACAAACCATACTGACACATATAGGTTCATAGGTTCATAGGTAGGTACCAAATTCTTAACAATCTTAGATAGCCATGCTCCAAAACGAACTATAAGAATAAAAACTACACCAGCCCCCTGGCTATCTAAAGAAACAAGACAGAAAATATTACTCAGAAACAAACTCTGGCTACAATGGAGAACAAGTAAAGTACCCTCAGATCATCAAACCTTTAGACACCTAAGAAACATTACCAAAAAAGCTATTCTTTCTGATAAAAAACACTACTATTGTAACCTTCAGCAATCTAATCATAACAATCCCCAAAAATTCTGGGCAACATTGAACAAACTTCTTCACCCTGGACAAACTTCCACTCCCTCCCCCTTGGGATCAGACAAAATTTCTTCCCTTGAAACTGCCAACGCTTTCAACTCCTTTTTCACTGATACTATCAACTCACTAGTCTCTCACCTTTCTTCAGATAACTCTAATGTTCCTCAACTTGCCTCTACTAATTTACCGAGCTTTACTATTCAGCCCATCTCTACCACCTTCATCCTAAAATGTATTCAAAAGCTTAAGCCATGTACTCCATCAGCCGACCAACTTCCATCTGAATTTCTTCAAAAAGCAGCCATAGAAATAGCCTATCCCATATCTATTCTTATTAACAGAACCATTAAAGAAAGAAACATCCCTGATATCTGGAAAATCTCACATATTATACCCTTACACAAGGGAGGAAACTCTACAGAATATTCTAATTATAGACCCATTGCCCTCCTGTCTCCACTAGCAAAAATCATGGAAAAATGTATTCACCACCAACTAATGTCCCACTTAACTAAACATAACATACTATCTCATTGTCAACATGGCTTCAGACCTTTTCATAGTACTACTACTGCTCTCCTTTCTTTCACTGACTTCATTAACAAAAACCGCAATAATAATACCCTTTCTTCAGCACTTTTCATCGACCTATCTAAAGCTTTTGACATGGTCAATCACCCTCTTCTCCTAAAAATCTTGAAACCACTTGCTATTGAACCGAATACCATCCAGTGGTTCACCTCCTATCTTTCTAACAGGAAACAAGCTGTACTCTGGGAGAATAAACTCTCCTCTCTTCTCCCTATCTCCCTCGGTGTACCACAAGGCTCAATTCTTGGGCCCCTTCTTTTCTCCCTATTCATAAATGACTTACAAGTAGCTATTCCCCAAGCTACGTGCATACAATATGCAGATGACTCCACACTCATCTGCTCTGCAAAAACCATCCCAGAGCTTCAAACTGTTACTCAAAAGGTATTCCATTCTGTTGAAGCATGGTTCTTAAAACGCTGCCTACTTCTTAATGCCAAAAAAACAAACTCCTCCTTTTCAAACCCACTACCAGATCCCCCCCACTGGACTTCTCTATCTCTTCTATTAACAATACTCTCATATCACCTGACTCTTCTACCAAACTACTAGGTGTGACAATTGATAACAATCTTACCTTTGATTATCACATAAACAACACTATCAAAACTGTACATAGAAAACTGGGCTCCCTCTATAGAATTAAAACATTCCTATCCCCAACAGCCAAAGCTACTTTGGCTCACTCTTATCTCATTTCCACTCTTCTCTATGCCTCACCAATTTACACTAACCTAAAGAAAAATAATCTTTCTAAATTGACCACTACTTACAATAGTATAGCAAGATTTGTTACTGGTAATCAATTCAGAACACACCACTGCCTGAACCTATAACAACTTCACTGGCTTGAATTACAAAACATGTTGCTTCTTTCTCAACTTCCCATCATCCACAGATCTTTTTATCTGCCAAACAACACTCCTTCATTTTCTAACCTCCTCACCCCTTATTCTAACCTGAGCTCACTCCGCTCCTCTAACAAACTCCTAGTTACTGCTACCAAATCCAATAACCTTGCAGGTGACTCACTGTTTTCTAACTCCATTGGTAAACACTGGAACCTATTGCCCACTGAACTGACTTCTATTTTATCTCCTGTCCTTTTCAAACAAAAACTCAGACTCCACCTTACTAAACACTGGCTATGCCCCTGCCTTAACCCAGACTGAACCCATGTATTTAGCTCTTCCCACTACCCCTTCATCTCTGTGACCTCTGCTACCTTCTATTTTATTTCCTCACTATTCTATCACTTACCCCTCCTCTATCCTTCTCCTTCCTGATTATATTACTCAGTTTACTGAGGACTTCAAGAAATATCTAATCTAATCTAATCTACTTACATAGCTGTCTTTAAATACCCTTTTCTCTTTCTTATAATGTTTGATTATGCGAAATAACTTATGCCTGTGTTTTGCTTCCAAGAACAATGAGTACACTTTTGTACAACTGTTAATTGTGACTACTATAAGTTTGATTCTTTGTATAATATTGTCCTGATACAGTATATTTTTTATGCTGCTCTTTCTTGCATCGTATGTAATAGTTACTATCTTTGTGGAGCTTTTCTCCCCGGGCCTCTGCTGAAAATGGAAATATATCCAGTCAGACTAGCCCGCTTAACAAATGTAAAATAAAATAAAAATAAAAAATAAATACTAGGCTATTAACACTAGGGCCTATATAAGCCTAGCCAAACAGCTATCCAGTTGCAAACATTATACATCACTTATAATCTACACAATCAGTTTTAGCCAAACATTACATAGCTCGTTTAAGTCCTGCCTTCTTTTAAAACTCATTCCTCCCCTGTATGTATTGTTCGCACAATTCCCATTTTTCCTATGTAGTTTGCTCCTACCTTTTTCTAAAGATCTCAGTTCCAGTTGTTTTATCTCTGTTACTATATTCACTATTTCTAATATAGTTGGTTTAGATTTTGATTTCCATTTTCTAGTAATTCCTTTTCTGGCAGTCACCATAATTAGAGATAGCAAGGCCTTACCATGTCTAGGCAATTCTGATTCTGTATCATAGCTCAGAAAAATCATCTCCCTCATCACCAATCTGCCCACCCAGCATCTCTGACAGTGCATCCTGCAGGGAATCCGTAAAGTCCGCTAACTCACTGCTCTCCCAGAAAATATGTTCCCAATTTATTTATTTATTTATTTCCAGTTTGATGACCGGAGAAGTGCCCAAGGAGCCAGTTTTCAGTGGAGGTCAGGGGAGAAAATCTCCAACAATACAAAATATAGTGTGAATACAAAATACAGTACAAAATGCAGTAAAAATAGAACTTCAAGTAAAGACACAGAATAAGTACACAGCAAATGCAAAGTAGAAATACAAAATATATACTGTTTAAAGAAAAGTATTTACAAAATTGGTCTAAAAACAATTGTAGTTATCGAGTTGAGGACATTAGTAAGTTTGAAGTCATGTTTATAATAGCATATTGGAACAAGTAAGATTTTCTAGATATGAGAGGTTGCAATGTAGAAAAAGATAAGGGTATTGGTCAGAGTTATTATTCCTTTTGCAGAGAAGGTTGGTATAGAGCTTAGGTGTAGAAGGGTTAGAAAGGGGGGAGGTGAGCTAGGTTGGGAGAATGCATGTACATTTCCAGATAGAGGATAGGTAGGAATGAAGCTGAGTTTTAAAGTTTTCCACATTCTCCATTGTCCTTAGGGTAGGAGGAAGAGAATTCCATTTTTGGCTAAGGAAAAAGAGAGGAGAAGTTGTCCAGGTGGATGGTTAGGTTTATGGACAGTAATTAAGTTTTGGTGGGCTGATCTAAGAGTTCTATTAGGGATGTAAGGGAGTAGGATGTTTATAAGGGGAGGGCATTTGGTAGGGTTGAAGAGTAGTCTATAGGCTGTGATGAGTTGGAGGTAGTCCAGATAGTTTGGGAGTTCTAGCCAATTTAGAGAGCAAAGGGCAATACATTGAAGGGAGGAGTTTTTGGAGTTAGTGGCAAAGTTAGAAATTTTGTTATAGCAGTTTTCTAATTTAGAAGTGATGGATGCAGATAGGTTGGTTAACAGGGTGTGCCATACATTAGGGAGGGAAGGAGGTAAGTAGAGGCAAGAGTATGTCTGGTATGGTGTGAGAGGAAGCGATTGTTCCTGTATAGCATACAAAGTTTTTGGTGGGTTATCTTTATGTTTTGAAGAATATGGTTGCCAAATTTTATGTGCTCATCTATAGTTACACCTAGAAATTTGGCATGGGGGACAATTTCAATAGGAGAGTTGTTTTGGCTGAGAACTTGAAAAGTGTTTTCATCAAAAGGGAAGGATTTTGATGGTAGGAAGATTGATATTTTGAATTTATTTGCATTTAGGGAGAGGTGGTTTTGAAGCATCCAGGCCTCGGTGGTTGAGAAGGTGGTCTGGGTCTTTGCTAGAAGTTCATGGAGATTAATGGCAGAACAGACTAAAGTTGAGTCATCTGCATATTAGATTACTTTGGCATTGGGTATACCAGAGTGAAATGAATTGATAAAGATATTGAACAGCATTGGACCAAGAATAGATCCCTGGGGTATGCCGGAGGAGATGTGGAGAAAAGGAGAGATACTTTTTCTCCATTTTACAGCCTGAGATCTGTCAGACAAGTTGCTTGAGAACCAGGAGATGGTACTTTGAGAGAGATTTAAGTTTGAAAGGTGGTTCAGTAGATGAGTGCGTGAAAAAGTATCAAATGCCTTGGAGAGATCCAGAAGCACTGTGAAGACTATTTCCCTGGAATCTCAGGTACGGTTGACTGTATCTAAGAATGAGAGGAGAGCTGTTGTAGTGCTGTGTCCAGGTCAGAATTCATGTTGTGTTGGTGTAAGGAGATGGTTTTGTGCTAGGAAAGGCATACGTTGGAGATGAACACATTTTTCTAAGAGTTTGGAAATAGGGGAAATTGGAGATGTTGGTGTTTTTACCACTTTTGTGAAGAGGTAGAGTATATGCTGTACACCAGAGTTTGGTGACATAAGATTCATGTATGGATCTGTTGATTAAGATGCTAATAGGGAATGCAATCCCATCAGCAGCAAGTTCAAAAAATATTGTCTGGGGCGTTGGAGCATGGTTTTAGTTTGGAGAGAAGTATTTTTATGTAGTCAGTAGATATGGGTTTAAGGTTGAAAATGGGGGGGGGGTGAAGTCAGTGGGTAGGGTGGTAGAGGAGGCAGAGGTACACATAGAGGAAAGACTGTTGTTGGGGAAGGTTTTGGTTAGTTCAGATATGGAGTCAATAAAGAAAGAATTGAATAATGAGGCTAATTCTTGATCAGATTTGCTGGGGTCTGGGCAGGGATTGTTTTTGGAGCCTGGATTGTGAAGTGCATTTACAGAGTTCCAGATTTTTTATGTTTTTTTTGTATGGCTGGACTGAAGTTTAATATAGTAAGATTTTTTTGTCTCTCATGATTTGTTTTTTTACGAGGTTACAGAGCTGAGTGTATTGAAGTAGGGTTTTGGGAAGTTTATTTTTCTTGTATAGTTTCCAGGATTTATCCCTTTGGTGCATTAGTTGTTTAGTGTCTTTGTTTAGCCATGGGGCAGTATTATTTTTTATTATTTTTGTTCTTATTGGTGCTAGATTGTTTAGAGTATTTAGAAAGCAGACAAAGTAGTCAACGGCATTGTCAAGTGGAAGTGTTTTTAAGATGCTCCAATTAATTTGTTTGAGGGAGTTTGAGAATGTGTTGGGGTTGAAATTACTGTGGTTATGTGTTTGTGTATGTATTGGTGTTAGTGCAGGGAGGAGGAGGTTGAGTGGAGGGCAAAGGCAGGGAGGTGGCCACTGATGGAGTCGGGAATGGTGCCAGAGTTAGTAATTTTGCTAGGGTGGGAGACTAGGATCCAGTCAAGGGTAGTACCTAGGTACCTTGGATTTATTGGATATGGTTATAGAATACATTTTTGAGTGAATTTGAAGAGATTGATGGATTGAGTAGGTGTAGAGTCATTGATGTTGTCCCAGTTTATATTTACATCACCTAGTATATATGTTTCATTATATATTTTGGTTGAGGCCCATAACAGAATTTCTTCAAGGACTGGGGGTCCTCTTCACAAGATCAAATTACTGAAAGCTAGAAATTCATAAGTTCGAGCCCAGAATCCCGAGTTTCAGTAACTCGAAATTGTGAAGGGAAGAGAAAGAAAAAAAAAACAGTTCACTTACCTGTTTGCAGGGGGCCGATTCCCCTGCACTCTCCCTGCTTAAATATATCGGCTCCATAACCGCACTATAGGGTAGGAACAGAAATCCTCCCATTGTGCGCTTCTGCATACAGCGCGGAATGGGAGATTTCCCTCATCTCTGCTGTATTGTGATCTTGGAGTTGGTATATTTAAGTGGGGGGGGGGTGGGGGTGCAGGGGGGCTTGCCCCCTGCAAAAAACATTGTAAAGACATTTTTGCAATGTCTTTTCAGTACCCTTTAGAGTTTTGAGTTTCTGAAAATTCGATCTTCTGGGTTTGGTCATCTGAAGTTCAAGTTTTCAGCAATTCAAGATTCTAAAGGGGAACCGGATTGGGATATTATTTCCTGGTGGGATGTATAAGGCGATCATACAGAGACTTTTATGGCTGTTCAGTTTTAGTAAGCAAGCTACTAGTTCAGTGTTAGCGAATTGTGGAATAGGGTGTGGATAAGGGACAATGAAGAGTAAGTTAGAGTAGATTATGGTGCCACCGCCACCTTTTTTGTTTGTTTGATCACACCTAAGGGCTTGAAAACCAGGGGGTAGTATTTCAGAGTCTGAGATATGGGGCTTGAGCCATGTCTCAGAGATGCCTATGATGTGTGGTTTGTTATGCTTAACCAAGCTTGAAATATGGATGCTTTGTTACAGAGACTTTGGGCATTGAGGGTATAGAGTTGAAGAGTTTTGTGGGTGAGGGGGTGGTTAGAGAGAGGGAGGATTATCTAGAGATGAGTAAGGTCCAGTATTAGGGTGGATGTCACCAGCTAGGTGGAGGATGTTGAGGAGAAATGGTATGATAGGTTTAGGTTTTATTTTATAGTACAGGGGGAAGTGTGTTATGAGTTTAGTCATGGGAAGTTTTATTGTGGTTGGCATAATTCATAGGTTACAGAGGTGAAGGAAGTTAGGTTGAATCAAAGAGGGGGAGAATGAGTAGAAGCATTTCATTGTGATGTGGTGATGTGTAATGTGTGGTGGGTTATAGGTAAATGGAGAGAAGGAAGGGGGAGATAAGTTGTGGAATTATCTCTTTCTTCCCTGTCACACCTCCAACATTTGCTATCTATCTGAGGAAAAATTCGCTGGAGTTGAGTTGGGGTATAAAAATGTCTATGTAAACATTTCCAAGCAAAAATCCTAAATCATCTAGATTGTGTTGCATATTTGGGAGACGTATATATATATATATATATATATATATATATATATATATATCCTCCCATTGTTTCTTGTAAATTGCTTATCCAGTCTCTCTTCCCAATCCTTTTTAACCTCCTCTGATTGATTCTTATACTTATCTCGTAGTATTTTATGTGCTCTACTAATTATTCCTTTTTTAATGGCACCTTCTGTTCTAGATTCTACTAAAAACTCTACCAGTGCTGGTCTTTTGATTAGGACCCCTCATATGTCTTTCTCTTTGCCTGTACTCTGATATCAGTCCTTGATAGGGAAGGCAATCTCTAACCTGCAGTCCAAATAAATCTTGGCATCTTCCCATTCTATCATTTTCCCTCTCTAGTTATTTATTCCCAGTACCTTGGTTCCTTTGCCAGTTTTCTGCAATAAATTCCAGCCCCCTCTTGCCTATTGTCTTGATCCCTAATTGTAGTCATCCCTATATATGCCTAAGTCACAAGTGATAATTCAATAAAGGTGTTAAAAATTGTAGTTGTAGTACCCAAAAATGAAGTTTAACTTGTATTATCTATTTTTCAGTACTGTGTTAATGGCTGTCTCAACTTTCTTTGGCCTGATAACCCCATCAGAATGGACCATGTGCGTATCTGTGAAAATAATTTGATTGAAAAACAGCATGGAAATATGACACTGGAAGACACCCTTGTTCACAGAGAGAGAGAGGATAACAAATGGACAGGGTGATATATTGAAGACTTGGCTCTGTATAGTCCTAGTCTAGCTGCAGATGTTGGAAACCCATACCCATGGCAACAACTCAAAGTTCCTTTATTATTTTGGAGCCAGGCTGCATTTGGTGGATTGGTTATTGAATTAGCTTTATGTGTACTTATCTTTATTTTAACCTGTTGGTTATCAGTGGTGTGACTTGAAAGATCATCCCTGCGGTAGCCATCAGACCTCTCTGAAGGAGTAGAGTGGATTCAAGGACCATAGCTAATTTCTCTCACATACCTAGTTGGTACACTGGTTGCCAGTTGTGGGATTCAAACCTCATCAGGGCCAGACAAGTTTGCCACATATTGGATGCAGTGAGCCATCTATCACAACTGGTTGGCAGTAGAGGAACTCAGAATTACTCTGAAGCCAACCTGGTCCTTCAAAAGTAATATTTTACACAAGAGGTGCTACAAAGAAAATGGTAGACAGTCATAAAATCAGTTCATAAAAGGTAGGAAAATATACTTTTCTAATGAAAGACCCGAAAAAGCTACAAAGGAAATGAATATGTTGTGCTGGCTTGTTATAGCTTCAATGGATAAGTGAATGGAAATACAGAAAAAAAAAGGAGAACTAGCAACGGTCAGTTTTGTTATGTTTACAAAGTAATGCAAGGGTGAATAAAACAGCTTGTCTGCCCTTGACTGTAAGACACAGCCCTTATTTCGCCTCAGCCTGGCTATCCACCTTCAAATGGAACTGAGTAGTTAATATAGAAGTATCCTTTAATATTCATGGAAAGAGAAAAAAAACATAAAATGTGCACAATTATACAAATGCTGAATTATAAAGCCACAGCATATATTTAAAATCTAGTCTCATAAATAATTATTTGTAATATATATTTCCTTAATAACTCATCCTTTTGGGTGAAGAGTCTCATAGATGAAAACAAATCATGCCTCCTTCCCAGTAATGTTTCATTATCATTTAGAAAAATAAATAAGTAAATGTGACACATCAATCAAAATAAAAAAGCAGCTAGGCTAAAGGAACTAAGCAATTGTACAAGAAATATGTAAAAATAAAGATAAAAACAATGCAAAGTTCCATCAGACAGAAGTAAAAAAAAAATGTAATATAAATTTTTAATATAAAACAGTAAGCACTTTCACGATTACAATACAAATCACTTCATCAGTCTGATGAAGTGATTTGTAATTGTACAAGCAGTTATTTTTTTACTTCTGCCTGCTAGAACTTTGCATTGTTTTTATCTTTATTTTTAAATGTGACAAATGTTTAATAAAAAATGTCAAATCCATATTGCTACTGCTGAAAGCTGGCTACTATTGAAACATTCATGATGTCTTTTAAGTACTCCTTTTAGATTCATAGATTAGTATTAGGCTAAATGCCCTTGCAAGCCATTTTAAGCCTAGCCACTTATCCCTTGTGAGACTCAAACCCTGCACCTTGTGTGTGTAGGGCAAACACCTTAACCATTAGACCACCCTCCTAACCCTTGTATTACATTATACTGTTATTAGTCAGGAAATAATCAATTTATTTTGTGTGAAAATTTGCAGACAGAGAAGTTGAGGGATACAGTATGTGGACTATAAGTATAGGGTGTTAGTGGGAGCAGAAGAAAGTAAAAGTAGTAAAGATGTAAGGGGAGTGAGAGGAACGAGGGGCAAGAAGGTAATATATGGTGTTTTAGGAAGAGATTATAATTGGGCACTTGTATAAGACAGAAAATGGAGTGTTTGGCAAAGGTGTAGACAGAAGGTGTATGAAAGAAGGATGTGATGAAGGATAGGGAGAAGCTCAAGGTGAAGTTAGACTATAGAATAACTGCAGAGTGACAGTATATAGTTAGTATAGAAGTTATGGAAAGATAGGGTAGAGAACAGTTGCAGATGATAGTTAGAACAGGTGTAAAGAGGGGGGAGAGGGAGAGAACAGGTGTAAAGAGGGGGGAGAGGGAGAGAACAGGTGTAAAGAGGGGGGAGAGGGAGAGAACAGGTGTAAAGAGGGGGGAGAGGGGGAGTTGGATGGAGACATATTAAACATCATAGATTAATTCAGGAACATGGGCCAATATGAGAGTTTAGTTTTTTTTTTTTTTTCAGATTGAGTTTGAAGGACTTAAGTGATTCAAAAGCAAAGATATCAGGAGGTAGGGCATTCCAAAGTTTAACTATGTCATACGAGTAGAAGCTCTGTCTGGCTCTTTCAGTAGGTCTGTGTAATTTTAAAAGTAGTTTGTTGGTTGAGCAGAAATTTCTGGGTGGGATGCAAGGCTGAAAGACAGACTTTAAGGCGGGGCAGTTGTCAGGTTTATAGATTAGTTTGTGAGTGAAAGATAGTTGAATGTAATTCAGGTAGTGGGAGAATTCTAACCAGTTTAGCTTATTGAGGGCATAACAGTAGTGAGCACGCTTGGGTAAACCAGTTGCAAATTTGGCAATTTTATAATAGCAAGCTTGAGTTTATTCTTAAAGGATCTATGGAGGTTAGTGAGTATAGGAGGCCCTATAGAAGAGGGAAGGAAGTAGAAGGATATTTGCAAGTGTTGTTTTGGTCGAGGTATCCATGAACTGTTTATGTCTGTAGAATTTGCCAAGTTTGATGCAAATTTTTTTAAATTGAATTTAGTATATGTTGTTCAAAGGTGAGTTTATTGTCAATAATTACACTTAGTAGTTTAGCCTGGGTTACTATTTCAATTTGGGTTTTATTTTGTGACAACATTTTGTAGTTATATGTAAATGGCTTTGGAGAGAACAGTAGGATTTTAGTTTTATTAGAGTTTAATAGTAGTTCAGCATTATTTAACCAGGTTTCAATAGAGGTGAATGCTTCCTGTGTGAGTTTTTAGGAGATGTTGGGGGTTATTGGAAGTAGAGATAATATAGGAATCATCAGCATACTGGATGAGTGTGGTTTGGAGGGAGGCAGTATGAAGGATGTTAATGAAAGTATTGTAGAGCCCGGGTCCAAAAATGGACTAGTTTGCCACCTGACACATTGTTGTCTGTTGGTTAAGTGACTGAAGAATCATTTTTGTGTGGTTTGAGAGCATCCTAGTGTAGATAGTTGTAAAAGTTTCTGATGTGACACTGTTTCAAAGGCCTTTGATAGGTCAAGCAGGATTACTGAGGTAAACAGGCCTGTGTCCATATCTTTATTCACAGTACCACAGAAGGATAGTAATGCTGTGGTGGTACTGTGAGCAGGCCAAAAAAGATGTTAGGTGGGAGAAAGGAGAGAGTTATTTATGAGAAATGTCATCAGTTGTAAATGTACACACTTTAAGTAGTTTAGAAAGAGGGGATAGGATAGAGATGGGTTGGTAGTCAGACAAGTCACTAGTTTTTCTGCCCTTATGTAAAGGAAGGATGATGGATTTTTTTCAGAGGTTAGGAATATTAGATTCAGAGACAGACCTATTGATAATACTATCTGGGTAGGCTACAGTGTCTGTGGTGAGGTTTAGGTATTCAGATGGGAGACTGTCAGCAGAGTGAGAACAAGGTTTTAGTTTAATGAGAAGTTTGTGTATAAGAGAGGTTGGTACAGACTGTAGGGAGAAAGTGGCTACTGTAGCTCTATCTGTTCAGTTGTGATGGAGAAGAGGAGAGATGTTTTTGTTGGGGTGTGTGCTCTCAGAGATTGTTTGGGTTAAGTTTATAGTGTGATTGGAGTTATCATTAGGTGTGGAAAGGTTTACAAGTTTTTGTATACTTTCCGTGAAGTGGGAGTTAAAACATGTTAGCTATTTGAGTTGGTACTAGATGAGGGGCTGGTGATGGATTTTGCGTTTTACTGGACATAAGGAGAGCTGAAACAGATTTCCAGAATTTTTTAGGGTTATTGGTTTGGGAGGTTATCTGCTGAGCAAAGTAGTTTTTTTTTTTTTTTGTTAGTTCTCACTTCTTGGCTTGTTATTCTAGTATCATTTATTTTCACCTGAATTATTTTTCTCATTTGTCAAATTGTGCAAAATATCTGGTAAATGGTGCATTAGTTGATTTGTTTACACAGTTTCACAGCTGATTTCCTACTGCATTGCCATATACCAGAAACATGCATTACAGAGTTAGGTTCAAATAACACAGCACAATGTCTATGCAACCAACTTTTTACATTATTAATTTCCACACTTTTGTTCTGTAGATTTCATGTGGCTCATTTTACTAAAAGTTATGATGCTGGTTCAGCTTGAAAATGGGACTTTGCCTTATAGCCATTAAATTGGTTACCATTTATCCCAAAACTAGTCCATTATGCTTAAGGATGTAAAGCTTAGTAGTCATAGATGCAGTTTGCCAATAAAGACAAAACAGTTATACAGGCTTAAAATTTTATAATGTGATAAACACTCATCACAAAAGACTTAACTGACTGTTTTTCCTAAGTCTTGCCTATTTTAAATTGACATCGCATTCTTCCAATATGCAGAGCACAATTTTGATACCAAAATATCTTACCCAGTATTCACCCCAGTCTACTGCACAGTATATTTTGATATTTCCAACCATGATGCCATTTTGGGGGTTTCTGAACATCTTACACAGTCCGTTACACTGTTCCTTTATCTTACTGCATCCATTTCTTTTATTTCCTCTGTTGTCTGGCTGTGTCACATAAACATTGTTTTTTCTTTGGTTAACTCGTACATACTCTAAGCTTGCTTGCTCTTCACAAATACCTGAACCATGTCTGCTTTTTCCATCATTTATCTGTACATAATTGGCTCTTTGCTTCTGTGTCAACAGGTCTGAAAAACTGCAGGGTTCTTCAGCAATATTTAATCCTCCTTTTCCACAATCAGGGAGTCATGAATCATATCTCCTTGTCATTATGAATACTACCTCGGTTCTGTCCTGAAAATAGTAGGGCTAATCCAGTCAACAAGGTGTAAATCATTTAAACAAAGCAATGTTGCTTAAACAACTTTAAATGTCACAGAATCATGTAAATGAGATCAACGGGATCAGCTCAGAGCATTTACTGCTTAGAAAATCATCTTAGAAGAACTCCGGATAACTACAGCAACTGTCATAGTGTAATGGCAGCAGCTACCTAGCCATTCACGATGGTGAGTCTTAGCTGGAAAACACTGGTTTTAATCTTAAACCATAACAGAATCTTGACCTTGCTCTTATTCTATCAGACCCACTTACTACAGTTAATTATAACTCCTTTGAATCGTGAATTTACTTAACATAATTGGAAATGCAACATGAGTACTTTGCTGAAACAAATGCAAACTCTGTTGGGCTTCGGTGGAGGCATTTGATCTGATGGCTAGTGGGTAGAAGAAAAGTCTGATAAAATGCAGAAAAGACCAATAATCAAGAGAGCCTGTCTGTTTACTGGTATCAAGAGCAATGCCTGTCCACTAAAGGTCTACATAATTATTATTATTATTATTGTTATGTAAAGAGTCATAGTCATATTTGTTTTGCATGCACATAATCATGCATTTGCAGATGGACAGAGGGGAAAGCAGTGAGTGTAAAAGAGATGTCTGGATGTATTGTTGCTCTGTCAGGAAGCAGTCTTGGAAACCTGACACAGGCTCACACTCATTTTGGGTCATTATAGCCATAACAGGATAGTATTACCAGTTAGTCTTTGGTCAAAGGGATGTTTTCTATAAAGAAATGTGGACATTTCCACATCAATTTCAGAGGAAGTTTTATTATAGTATCAGGATGGTGCCATTTGCACAGACCCTGTTAATAGCATGCACCTTTTTCCCCTCTGCCATTTACTAGTAATTATTTAGATTTGTGACTGTCAACAAGCCCTACTGTAAAGATGAGTTATAAGACTGTGCTGGTGACATTGTAGGCTCTACAAAGAAAATATTAGAGGGATTTTAAACTTTCAGTAGCTAAGTGCTGGGTTTCTAGTTTGGGGGATCATACTCTGATAGCACACAGTGTACTTCACCCTAGAGTAAGGACACTGGGCTCTTGCATGATACTTAGTACTTTACTTGGTAATACAGACACTGTCTCAGTAAAGGTGTAATATATCATTTTTCTCTAGAGATGGGGGGAGGTTACCTAATTCATAATCAGGTTATCTTATAATGTATTCCTCTAGAGATGAAGGAAGAAAGGTTATTCATATAGCATGTTTCTCTACAGATGGGGGGTCGTTACCAAGATCACAAGCAAGTAATCAGAAAGAATATATCAACAGAGACAGGGAGGTAATAAATACTATGAGTAGCTATAATACTGCTTACTAATTGGAGAGGCATGGCTCTGTGTCAGGGCCTGTAAAGGCATTAGAAACCATATCTAGTAGTTTAGATCGTATGATGGGCTAAACAGTATTTCTTCTCTCTTCTTTTCCATTGGTTTCTTTTTTCCCCCTTCAGCTGTAGCAAAGAGAAGTGCAGACCTTCAATGGATAATTATTGCTTGTTGAGGTAGACAGTTCTACCAGTTAACTAGGAGATATTCTGGGTTTCATCATGGTTTGAGACATTTTCCTTCTGACTATTAACCTGTCAGGGGATGCAAAAAAACACTTCTTCATTGTAAAGATTTAATACTTATCTTGCATTCTGTTATTGCACTTTACTGACAATGGATTACACTAGTTGTAAATGTGGTAATTGATTGTTAATTGATGATTACAAATTGCCTCACCATGACACAAACATCTTACAGAGGATCTATGACAGACAAATGAATGGTGCCAAAGTCACAGACTAAAACTCAGTGCTAAGAAAGGCATTATAGTGCCTTTTGGGAAAACTGCTGCCCATGCTAATTACTTCATCAATAAGACACTCCTAAGAATTGAACCAGTAATCAGGGATCTGGGGACATATGTACACAGTAATCTGGCCTTTGACTAACATGTGGCCAACACAGTAAGAAAACCATTCTATCTCTCCCATCTTATAACTAAGGGCTTGGCATCCAGGCCCAAGGAAGTCATGGTGACACTTTATTTGGCCCTTATCATCTGCCAGTCGGGTTGTATTGCACAGCTATGCTCATAAAGGCCCTGGTGATAATTAGCCTAGTATATAACTGTCATTGAGTATAATGCCCCCCTTTGGCAGCTACCTGACCAGACATATGTGACAGCTGGAATACCTAAATAGATTTCTTACCAGGAAAATCGAGGGTATAAATAAACTGTCCTGTATGAATTGCCTTAAAGCCCTCTTTCTATACAGGTTACAGACAGGCAATCTATCCCTGGCATACAAGGCATCCTCAGATCTAGTGCTGATGGACCTTTTATACATCTGCAAAATGAACAACATCAAAACCACTAGATCCAAGGATTTAAAGTTTGTTTATGATATAAATAAGACATGTTTTTGAGACCAGTATGAGTCTCAGAGGATCCTCATGCTCTGTAACAGTTTCTCCATCCACGTGAAGCAGAGTCCATCCTCTAAACCTATTTAAGTGTAAGCGTGACCGGTAGAAGGGAAATCAGAAATTCACCCCAGGTCTGGCCACCATGACTCTTATAGACATAGGCAGACATTAATGCCAAGCCTAACATACCCATCCCCATATAACCTCTAGAAATTTCCTAAATAACATACCCCCTCATAATAAACATCTATGATACATAGGGACATAATTGGGTTGGACTGCATGGCTAGGGTTATAAAGGCCCTGGTGGTTATTAGCCTAGTATATAACTATGAACCTATGACACTAAAAGCAACGAGGAGTATTTAAGCAAGAAGTTCAGGAACTGTACTCCAAGATATGGTGCTATAAATATTATCAATAGACTTAAATGGAATCTTTTTACCAGAGTGTTGGCTGTGTAGACAAGAAAAGAAGGTAAAGAAAGTTCCATCTTTGCAAAAGAATGTAGACTTGCTATTCATTGTTCTCCAGTAATACAGTCTAATAATATATATATATAAAAATATATATACTTTTTGGTCATTATTAATTAGTTTAAAACTCTCTGTCAAGAGGAAAAATTTTATTGCAGGAAAAACTCTTACCAACCCATACGCACCACATTTGGAAAATATGTCTGTCAAGAAAAAGAGAAGGGTGGTAGTGTTAGTGTCCCAAACAGTATGTTTTATTATTTATTTTCTTTTTATTTTGGTTTTATTTATTGGGATGCCCGTTGTGGGATCTATTCCAATTTCAGAGGGACCCCAGGATAGCTCCCAAAATCAGAAAATATATCCATATGATTTATACAGATGAGTATATGTTAAATTCTTATATATATATATATATATATATATATATATATATATATATATATATATATATACATACATAGTTAATACGTACAAAGTGGAAGTAATTTATTTACTTATTTATTTATTTTAATTTTTATGTAGATTTTATCAGGAAAGTGTGACTGAGTAAGACAAGACCCCTGTTTACCATAGGCCCAAAGAGACAAGCTGTACTACAAGACATTCTAATAATAATAATAATAATAATAATAATAATAATAATAATAACTAATATAATGAAAGTGCTGAGTAACTTCTTTTTCAGTCATCTTTGCAGTGTTTTCAGTGTTTACAGGTAGAGTTTACAAGATGATAATGGTATAGACAAAATTGTTTTGACGACTATAATCATGATTTTCCTTTTATCTGTATGTCTGACCACAATGCTCATATACAGGCAGCTTATTGTAAAATTCTGAGGAAAAGTGCATGAAGAGGAGAAAAAAGGTTGGAGGAAGAGAGTGTAGAACTGCAGGCAGAAAAGTAGCTGTTATAGTAAGACTGATGTACTGAACAGTAGATTAGCAATAAGTATCACAAGGTAGGTTGGTTCTATACATGATTACTGGTTGGGGAAATTTTATGTTATCTGAGAAGATTTGCCAGTAGGTTGTACCTTATTCATACATGGTAGAGGGTATATGATGACTTACTGAAAGCATTGCATATTCACTTATATATTATATGTAGATACATATATTACCTCATTTTGCTGTATATAATGTTTTGAATGAAAACAGTCATTTATCTACATGGACCTGGCAGCGGAATATAAACCATTTTTGGTATATTCAGTTTGTTAATATGCTTTATATAGGCAGACGAGATGGTGTAATGGAGCCAGCTCTGTGGTGTAAAGTCATGACTATGATGCAGGTGACCCAGACTTTAAAAAGCGGCTTGGGCATCTGTACGAGCTGGCTGGGGAAGGAAGGATGGCAGTGAGTGGTCACCGCTTGCTTGCCTATCCTAGGTGGGAAGAAGTGGCTCTGGTTTGCCACTTGGATGACCTAATGGTTTCAGGTTGTCTAGGCTTGACCTTCATCCACAGTTAAGGATGATGCTATAGTTTGTATAATGACCTCCGAGGCCAAGGATGTGAATGGATGGATGTGCATTGCATCCCTGTTAAGTGTGATGGTCTGGAACGTGTGGAACCTCAGCAGCTATATCAGAGTAATACCCAAGCAACTAAGCTATAGGCATGATACACCATACTATGGTATGGAAGGATACAGGAATGCCAATGCTTCCTGCATGGGGGGGAGTATTATATGGAATTTTAGAACCACGAACAGTGACATGAAGAAGATTAATGCATACTCAATAGGTGCTCAGGCAGAAGTCATAAAACTGCCTTAGATCACAGTATTTGGCATATCTTTGTTGTTATTATAGGAGAAATCTATTTAGAAAACTATGTCTAGAGTTAGTTGGAATATTAAGGGACTTGGTCTTATTTGCAATGTTTAGAGGATGTCAGTCTGTTTTTATTCTGTTTTTTCTTCCCTAAATCCTTATTACAACTGAGCAACTGTCCCATCTGCTGAAATGGTGCATTTGTTCCCCTAAGTAGTTCCATCCAGGGGCAGGAGTTGGGCAATGAGAGTTGTGCTGTCATGCAAATGGGGAATCTGAGTTTTATTTTGTTTTCTTTTTTAATTTAAGCTGTACCTCATACCAGAAGTTAAACATTATAGCTGTTTTCTAGAAGGCTTACCTTTTATTCTCACTTTCTCTCCAAAGTGCATATGCTGATGTTGTCCCAAGGGATGATGTACAACGGGCACCGGTGAGAGTTATGTTTCCCACTTGGGCATCCCCTCACTCAGTTTTTATCCCTAGAACTGGGCTTTCACCTGGAATTTTAATGTAGCAGTTGTACTTCTGGGCACTCCACACCCTCATTCACATTGGGCAGAGGTGAGCAGGTATTTACCTCTTCATTCCTTCCTTTCCACCAGAGACTTCCTAGTGCATGAACTACTAATTAATTCAGATCATCTAGGTCATAGTCAGGTATCTATCCATTTATGCCATGGAGCTGGTTAGATATTGTCAGATTTTTTTAAATTAGTGCTTCATAGAACTTTCCAGAATTTTCGACAAGGTTCTAAACTTTTTACAAGTCTTTCCAACTGACATGCACAATCAATGTTTAGTGATAAAAATGGGATAGAAAACAGGATTTTCTTAAGTGTCTGCAATAGACACAAAGTCCATGAGGCATTTATTATTGATGGTTGTATCTGCATCCTATATAATAATTCCATCTAAAAGTTTCTTCATCTTCTTTTTGACACTGCTGGGAAATGTTCTTAGGTTAAGATATGAGGGAGGATAGCAAGCAGCTGATGATAGAATTAGAGATGGCGTTGTGGACTATTTCAGTGGAAGATTCAATAACACTGTGCAAAAATAGCAGATATGTTCACTAAGTCTTCTCAAACATACTGATAGTGCTAAGAGCATATAATAGGCAGGTGGGAATATATTTATCAGTTGCTAGGCCCTGAAAACCCTCTGTGGTAAGGTTGAGAATGTATGCATCTAATATGGAATTCATCTTTCAATTAAAAAGAGATATGGTTCTCTGTGGAATCAGCATCCCTAAGTGGTACCTAAAAAGAACACTAGACATTAAGAGCTTTGATTGCTGTTTAACAGAAATGCATTGCAGACAATCACCTGTCATCTAACCTTCCCATAGTAGGTCAAGGAGTTCAGAAGGAGCTTTAAGAGGACCTGTAATTAGCTTTAATGAAGGTAGGAGTCAGAAGTGTAGGCTATTAGCTGAACTATCAGATAACCTAGGAAGCCAATCTTTAAAAGCCATTACACCTGTGTTGGTAGGCTAAGTGAAAGAAAAGGGAACTTTATGGATATGTTTGGTTGCAATAGAGGATGTGTGTTTACAAATTCACCCTGAGATTAAAAGGAGTTTCGACATCTCTCATCAAGGGTTCAAACAAAATCCCTGGGTTCTAGGATTTTAGATAGAACACTACATCAAATAAGTCATTGCCTTATACATTTTCATATATAGCATGGCAAATTAGATTTATTAGCTAGCAGACTACAGTATGCCATGAATATTTTATTGCACGTGTACCAGTATGACTGATGCTCAGATGGATACACTAGTTATGCAATAAATGCTTTATTATTAAGTTGTGTTTGAATGCTTGTAAGGCTGGAATGGCATATCTGTTAACTGTTCTTTATCAATGCCCATTTGGCAATTATACTACTTAGAAGAAAAAGAAAAGTCTCATCATGTTAACTACACCAAAGTTTACCTCAGTTATATTGTAGTATACCATTCATTTAATCTTTCTGTTTGAATGTAAATGAATTGACTTTTCCAAGTCCTGGTCTGTGTCACATATTGTTACTTTGTTTAAAGTTATCATGTTGTGTAAAAATTCATAAACATATGCTCAGCACTTACAGTATTTAAAGCACCTTTTTATTTACCCCTTTTCCCATCTACAGGACTCTGTGAGATCATTCACAATACTTCCACTCCAGCTCAGACAGGTAAGCATGTTATATTCACATTTATATTTACTTATCAGATTTGTTTTGTCTCTTTTTCTTTTTTCATGAGGGAATGGTAATCTTCCTTTCCTGTATAATGGTGTACCTAACATATAGTGCCCTGTAATTTGAATATTATTGCTTCCAGCAATTTTTCCAACATTTATTGTATGTTAAACATACTGTGTGCAGGTAATGGTGCTTAATTGTTCAAAGAATTATCAAAACAATTGCTAAAAAAGTGATCAATTCATATTCACAAAGCATACACACCAAAGTCTTTTTTGAGTGCTCTTATACTTGGTAGAACAGGTGACAAAAAGCCAGGATCAGTGTTATCACAGCACCTTAGTGGCTTAATTTTTTGTTATATTACTCAAATTTTATTAATTTTTTTAAACTATCTTTGGTTAGTGGTGTTGCTGAATGGTACAGCAAATATGATTTATTATGATTTGACTTAAGGCTTTGAACAATTTCCAACACAAAAACATGAATAATGCTTTCAAACTATGACTATGATACATTATATTATGCCTGCTAAGGGTCAGGAAATGATGAAAGGTTACAGCCTGTGAGTCCTGCTGTATGGAATATATCATAGGAAATTTTGTGCAATCAGTGGACTGCAGGTGGGACTTGCTCTTGTACAAGTTGTATTTATTGTGTGCATTAAAACCATTATGTAGTAACTGGAAGAGTCATTACACTACTTTGTAGTATTACTAATATGTCTGCTGGAAGTGGTCTTACAGAAGAATATATATATATATATATATATATATATATATATATATATATATATATATATATAGAGAGAGAGAGAGAGAGAGAGAAAGAGATATAAAAACAAATGTACTCAAGCACCACTTAAAGCATATTTTGCAGTACAGAAGCTGATAGGTAATGCAGATATGTATATACTCATTCAGCTGAAATGTAAGATCCTGTAACTAATCGTGTGGATGCTTTTATGCGATGGGTACAGAATGTTGGATAATAATTAAGGAGAATGTGCTCATCATATAATTCTGGTAGATGATGATGATAGGAGTAGCATGTCAAGACTGTAAGAATGATTTTAAAGGTGAAGAGATCAACCACAGAAATGTATCACAGAAAGAAGATAGTACATGAAAGAACAACTTCAAATGTCACTGGGGACACCTTATTTGGAACAGTAGTTTGTTTTGATGCTGAAAAATATTTGCTGCCATACATAAGTTGGACATCATCCAAGAAAAGAAAAGTGATGCAAAGTCAGGCCAAGAGAAACATCAGCTGAGAGTTGTCAACCTGTGCTTTTGTACTTTAGAAGTGAAAGGGGTGACATTAAACAACATTTTTGAAGTCTTTTGTTGATCTATAATGTGCTGGAGATTTCCTTGTGCTGAAACAATGTCACTTAGTGTCTAATAATAGGAAGTGTATATAGTAAGAGATAATATAAGGAGTAATTTACATAATGAAATATATGTTCGTCAAATGTGTAATGTAAATCAGAGCTGAAAAGTCAGATATATACAGTGAAAAAACTGACAACTGAAAATAAAAACAAGAACAAGATGGTAAATCCTTTCTGTAGTGGAATGCATGCAGTTAGAAGTTAATTCATAAAACTGAATACTCTGGTCTTATATCCAGCCACTCCTTTGCCATTGCAGATTTCTTTAACCTTATGCATTTCTAAACTTGAACTCAAAACAAGGATAACAGAGGAATTTCACAGGGGTGATTAGATATATTTTACAATGTATTTTAGAACATAAAAGCAATAGTGAAGATGTGTCCTTAGTCTATTGCAAATGCTGAAAACCTGCTTGTTATGCACAAAAACAATAAAGTCCTGATTTTCACTGCATTTTATTTGTAAAATGTTCTTACTTCACCATTTCTAGTAATGCCAGAACAGTATTTGATAACACCAGCACCAAGATACACAAACAAGAACAAATTTATTCTTAGTTTACCAATTCTAAATAATTTTATTCACAGCAATGATGGTTGTGTCTCTGTGCCATATAACAAAGGATCACTCTGGAGACCAGTGGCATTACTGTAATATTAGAGCTCTACATACATTCAGCCTTACTAGTAGACTTTTCATATTAAATGGCTTATAATTAAATAGCTATCACATGTGAATTACTATGATTTGATGTTAAAGTCTTGTAAAATAGCCTGAATTATTTCACTAACAACTACATGCAAGATCTGTGCAACTGACCTTGTTTCAATGCATTCAAGAAGGAAACAATTAAAATCTTATGATTCTTTACAGATATGGAGAAAAATTATTTTATAGTCTTTGAGATGTGTTAAAATATAGGTATTCCAGATGTGGGCAGTCTGCTAATTGCAAACTGTACTTGGAGCTTCAAAAGACAATTGCTCTAAGCATCATTAATAAATAAATAAAATATGAAAGATATAATGAGGCCTCAGCTAACACCAAGTTTGTCTCACAATGATCTGCATTTTAGTTAGACTAGCCTTTAATACTGCTCTCTGTTGTATAAAGGGAGCTCGAATATGAGGGTTAAACATGTTTACAGAACATCACATGAGTTAATGTGAAACTAGGGAGTTTGCATTTGAAGTTTAGAAATGTTTCAGAACTTCACATGTGTTGATTTGAAACTTGATTTAGGAGAAGCCTAAACTACAGCAGGAGATGCTTCTCTACTGAACTGCATCAGTGCAGCTATATTCTAGTCATGACTGTTTGGGCCCATTTAGTCAAAACAGTATTACACAGAAGAAATTATTCTAGTGAGAATTAAGGATATGGAATATCAACAACCAAGTAAGATTGTTAGAAGAAATGGGTGATGATGCTATCAGGCAAAATAAAACAGTAATGCTAGCATTTTAAAGCATGCAGGTGGGAATTATGAATCCTTTTTGCACAGATCAAACAAGTTTCAGGTTCAGAGGTGGGGAAAAATTGTGGTTTGATGTTCAGAGATGGTATGCACCTGGATAGCATTATGCATTGATACCTCACTACCATGCACTTTATTAGATTTCATCCATAAAGTTTATGTAGTAGCATCCCATTCTGTGAGGGTCTGTGAGAATCTGCATGTGTAAGTACCCCATCCTGCTGGGGTCTGCATGGAACAGGGACCATCAGCATATACTACACTAGATTTCATCCATGAAGGGGATATGCAATTTTCCTCCCTTCCCTGTCAGGATCTGCATGAAATAAGGACCAACAACATAAAATGCATACATAGACAAATATGGTAGCATATTGGTTGTTGGGCTCATCCTTGTAATGTTGTCAGAGAGTGCATGTGTGTGAATTAGAGGTAAGGAGATTGACTGGCTAGGAGGTATACTGGTAAGCATTGTGATGGTAGAATATGGCAAAGCAGCTGCTTCTCACCCACCTAAACCACCATCTTTTCTACTACAGTGAAAGGCTTAACAACATAGTTATGCAGTGTTTTACACTGTGAGGTATCATTACACTGATAGTATTAAACGGTGCTGTGATGACCCACCACTGGACCAGTAATCAAGGAGCCTCAATCCTCACCACCAACACCAGTGGAGGATGTTCACTGGGAAGATAACAGGTACGTACACAGTATTTCCAGATGCAGCTCACTGCATCAAGTCCAATTTCCCTTACAAGAACACAGAGACCACAGTCAGTCTGGGGCTGGTTTCTCCCTTTTTCTCCAGATCCCCAGTAAAACACCCCACTAGCACAGTTATAGAGTTCAGATCTCAGCTGAGTGTACAAGCCAAGACATCTAGCACCCTCTCTGTCCAACCAGTGCTTCGTGTCCCTGCCCAAGTAGCTGACACACACACTCTGAGATTTGATATACACAACACACACGCGCACACACACACACACACACACACACACACACACACACACACACACACACACACACACACACACACACACACACACACACACACACCTGGGAAAGGCTGGCACAGGTTTACTAGCTATGCCCCCTTTTGCCCAGACTATAAAGTAGTTATGACTTCCACCAGACACTCCTGCCATCTACCTTAAGGCTTTTCCAAGGGTATCCAGTATACTAAGTGAAATTAATATTAATACAAATGGTAGTTGGACCAAGAGCAAGGCTATTAGGAGTGGCCAACACAGTGTTACCAAATAAATATGCAAGTACTCTCAAAACTTAAATATCTCCACAAAGATCAGCCACTATGAAAGTGTTAAATATATTTAATAAAAAATAATAAAAGAATAAGAAAATACTAAGTATATATGCAGAGTGACATCAGAGTTCAAATCACAGGGAATATTTAAAATAACATTGAAGGACAGGCTCAGACGAATAAAGAAAAACAATATTACAACTAATCTTCACTATATTCCTGACTGAATCTAAGAGAATCACTACTCCCTAATAACTTACTTCACAATGCAAGGGAGATGATGTGGTGAATGGTCCTTCTTGTTGTTGTCAGTCCCAAGACAGAATACAGAATACCCTGTAGCAGTAAGAGACTTCTCAAAATAATATCTAAAATATTACTTCTGAGATAACTTGCAGAATGACATCACTTCTGGTCATCCAATTTCTAGTTCTCATGCAAACCCCCATTGCTGGAAGCTGGCAGGACTTAGCACCTACCTGCAAAAATACACACACAAGGGTTTTTGCTCAGATCTTTGGCAGGTGCTGGAAGTCATAAGACAATTGCACACGTCCACACTTTCAGAGTAGTAATTAGTTCATCCCAAAGACAATACAGATAACTTCTTAGTACAGACTTTGTGTCTCTGACTGCATTGAAACCTGTGAGATACCATCTTTATAGCCTAGCTTATAAAGTGATTTAATTTCAGATATGTTTCTAAAGTTTGCTGGACTGAGGTTAACCCTCCAGTTTCCACTGTTAAAACATATACATATAAACAGTTACAATAGTGCATGTACATTTCTGTTCTCTGCAGTAGGCCACACTGTGGATACATTTCACACACAAGCACTTTACAAGTATTTTTTCAACATGAATATCTGTACAAATCAGTTTGATATACACATGACATACAGTTCTAATACATTTGTAAGATCAGCATCTTGTATGACATATAGTTCTAATACATTTGCAACATAAGCATCTTGTATAAATTAATTTGATATTCACAAATGACATATAATTATTTGCAAAATGCTGGCAGTATCTCCTTTTGTCACAGCTGCATAAGCAGGTGACATCATGAATTCCTTATTTACTCTGTCTTCCATGGTATTAGAAACTGTGCTGGAAATGGATGTTCTGTGGGTGAAGGAATACATTTTAAGCACACTCTGTCAAAACAAGTTGGGTTTAGTAACTGAGCACTGTACTGTGGCTAGGACATGGTTGGAGAAGAAGGCATTCATATTACAACAGGGCACTACACTTGCATATAGACATGGAAAGGGAAGCACAAGCTTGTATTTTGGCAAGGCATTGCACTTTTGAGGGAGCCTTTTGAATTTGTTCAAAGGTGGTTTCTCGAGGAAGGCTAACAATGGGTCAAGCATTTGTAGTCTGGTTATAGACTTGGAGATAATTTTAAACTAAATGTGTTTGCCATTAGGTAACTAATTCTTCAAGGGTAGAGTAGGTACAGTTATTATCTATCAATTTGCAGATGTGCTGGGTGCTGTTCCTTGGGTTCCTGATATAGCTAAAGGAGAACTTATGATTGTCTTTGACAAGGGAGGCAATTTATGAGTTTATAATTGGCTTTGAAAGATTTGACTTTGTTTCTGAACCACTTTGCCAAAAAATGCTTCCCACTCCATAACAATCTCCTCCAACCAACATTTAATAACTTCACATTGCCAAAACATATGAATATGGTCAGTAACAGGATCCCCACATTTCCAGCATTCTGCTTTACTGAAATTAATCTCCCTGCCAATCCATGCTACAGTTCGGCACCACATGAGCATCCAACACATATGACACTCCCATATCCTAGATAAAACAGCTAATTTATGACTCATTCAACTACATTCTACTCAATCTTGCTGGGTCAATTTGATAACTTTAGCAGGGGAGGAACAATATATTAAATGGCCCTTCTGTATTAAGAGATTCATACAGCCTATCACAAGTTAGCTAATTTTTAGCAGATTGTTTCAACTATTCAAACTGAAATTGTGCTTTTTTTGAGAAAAATAAAACGTATCTTTAAATTGCTGCCATTCTAGAAATACAAAACTCCAACCCTTTATCCTTTTAAGTAAATGTGCAACCCATGTAGTAACCAGAGCACACCAAACATTCCAAAAGATAGGTTGGCCCTGAATCCTAATATTACTTTTATTCCAAAGTCCAATTCGAAGAATACCAAACACATGTGCTTTTGAACCCTTACATAATTTTATAAACTCCTCACAAATATTGCTTTCTTGCTTAGCCTCCCAAATATCCTCTGTATCTGTATCCTGACATTTCTTTTCATGAGATAAAACATCTACAACTGCTGTTGCCAATGCACAAAGTCCAAAGTCTTGAATGCCTCATCCACCCCATCTGCAAGGCAGTCCTAACCTACATTTACATACTCACCTTCCCCCTGCCATTCCACACAAAGTAATAACAAATAACCTGCACTTTCACCAACCACTTAATTACTGTAACAACCACTGCATGCTCAGTAAAGTCATTATTTGGATTACATTTATCCTGCCCAACATAGTAATATCAAAATATAAATATTTAGCCTCCAACTTCCAAGAAATCCACTCCTCGTTTATAGGACAAGTGTCCTTTCCTACTGTGACTTGACAGGTTTTGACTAATTGCATTCCAAACCTGAATACCTTCTGAAATGATCAAAAATATCCATTATCTGTGGCAAAATCAAGTCCAGTCTATACTGTCATATACAAACATACTGAAAAAGTTCCATTCTTCATCCACTCCTTGAAGAGACTGTTGAATTGGGTGGACTAATGTTTCCATAGCAAAAATAAAAAGACAAAAAGGGACACCCCTGTCTCGTTCCCCTTTCTAGATTAACTTCCCTAGAAAGCTGCCCATTAATTGCCAGTTGAATTTTGTGTTTCTATACATAGCTTTGACCCAGTTCAGAAATCTATTACCCAGACCCATCCCTTTAACACCCAAAATAATAAAGGCCACTCAAGAGAGATGAGAGTCTTTTTCATATTAAAGAGTTCCACTCCTGCATTATTCCAACCCTCTTTCTCAACAGCCATTGCTAACCCTGCCACTTGCCACCAGCTATCTTTGGACTTCCATCCCGTAATAAACCTTTTCTGACATGGTAATAAAAACCTGTTCAAATATTTTTGAACTCTCCTAACCAAAATCAAAGTAAAGTCTTAGCATCTACATTTAACAAAGAAATAGCCCTGTAGTTACTTGGCATCCTTCTGTCTTGCCCTGCCTTATGGAGTAGTAATACCAACACTTTGTAAAAAGAATCTGGAAGAATTCCATCCACTTCAGGCTTATTATATACCATAGCTAAGTGTGAAGCCAAGAAATCCTGAAATATTTTATAGAATTATGACATAAATCCGTTACACAAAGGGGATTACCAGACTTAAGACTATTAATAGCATCTGCTATTTCCATAACAGAAGCCTCCTTATCAATGTTTTCTGAATCAGATAAAGTCAACCTAGATCCAACAATCAAATTGGTGGATAAACAACCCCTTACCTCTAGTTAAATATAGCTTTTGGTAAAACACACAGAATAAATCCTTAAACTGGTCAGTTACAAAAACAATATTCCCTTCCTTATTTCTTCCTTATTCTTCAGTGATATCATTACAAAGTTGGCCAACTTATTTTCAATTCTAGCAGTTAAACATTTACCTTATTTTTCTGCTATAGACAAGAAAAAAATCTTGATTAGCCCTCCTTTTCCATTTACTAGTGGTTTCAAGCTCCTCAATAATAATTTTAATTTAAGCATTAGCCTCCAAAGCATTTCCGTATAAATCCTCCAAATCCCCTCTCACCAATCTGTCCTGCTGTCACTGCAATTATCTTAATTTGACCTCCCAATTTCCTAACCATTCCAGTTCCTCTCTTAATCCAAATCCTTCCATACCCATAAACTCTCCTTTAAATGCACACTTAATAGCCTCCTACCAAATGCTAATAAAGGATCTGGACTCTTCATTCCATCTATTCCAGAGTAACAATTCTTTGCCCTAGTTAACCCCCCTCTATGTCTATGAGCATCAACCCACTGCCATGATTGCCATTTCTCTCTTTTCCTATAACTATCTCCATGTGGAAGACTCACAACCATAGTAACATAGCCATGATCTCACAAACAACACTCTCCAGTTGTAATGTTCACCACCTGGATCAATCCAATATCTCTTACTAAGAACCTCTCTATCCTGCTTGCCTAATTGATGGTCCTCATTCCTATAAAGTGTAAATGACAATTCACCTGGATGCTGCCAACATCATACATCATCCCATCCTTTGTTAGCCATCCATTGAGAGACAATCTTAAATCCCAGGAATGTCTTTCTCTGCACCCAAATTTCCTGTCCATCTTCCAATCCACCGCCATACTAAAATTCCCTCCAATAATTTCTGTTTCACAAAAAGGTAATAATTCTTGCCAACTTTGATAAAAAGTAAAAAATTCAGGAGAGTGAATATTTGGCCCATACAAACAATCTACTTTCCACTCTTTTCCCAAATATCCACCCCTGTGATAACCCATGTACTTTCCCAATCATTTTTACAACCTCTAATTGTGTTTAAACTCTTTTGTAACTTGATGAGTGCCCACCTGTTTCTTTCCTCTTTTGCACTATTACAGCCAACTATTTCCTATGCTTTCCTCCCATTTTAGCACTTTCTTTTACCTCCCATTTCTAGCACTTTCTTAATCTCCTGTAAAAGCACTATGTCTTCCCTCAGTTTACTTAACTTCTTCCTAATTCCTGCTCTGTTAATTAGATGACTAACTCCTCCTACATTCCATGTGACCACCTTAAGATAGTACTTCCCCTCCCCTCTCACATAGCTTTCCCCCTTCCAATGACTCCTTTCCAATCTGAGCTGGGTCCAACCAGACCCTTTGCCCCCCCCCCCAAGATCTATACCCAGCTCTCTGAGTCACCAAAGCAAATGTTGCTGTGTGCATAATGCTGCAGGCAGAAACATGTGTGCACCCCTGCCTCTGGAACACCCTCATTGCTAAATATAAAGTCACTTGTAATGTTCCCATTGAAAATATAGTTACCATGCTAAAATCTTCACCACACCACTTCTGATGTACAGGGAAAGTACTGAAACAGTCGGCTCATTGCATAAGCTATTAACTATACTGTAAATAACCAGGAACTCTTCAGTTCTTTATGTAAAGAAACAAAAATCTCTGTCCATCTTCCAGGATTTGGTGACTAACAGACCTGTCTCCCATGAAATACAGTCTAACCATCAACCTATATATTATTTATTCAGCCACCTTTTTAATGTTTTATTGACTTTATGTTTTGAATTAACAGTACCTTGTTCCACATTATTCACAGAAGCTTGCTTTTCTTTATTCAAACCACTGGAGTCAGATGCTTCCTCGTTGCGTTTTGACAATGCAGGAGAGTTAAAATTATTATTCAACAATCCACTGAGCAAGTACATTCACCTTGATGCCTCATCTTGTAAAATCTTAAGTCCTTCAGCTGAAACTAAAGCTAAAGACATGTCAGTCGTATTCTGTACTATCACACCCTGTGGTGGTTGAGTGACTGAATAATCTCTCCCTCTCTTCAGAGTAGCTCTGCAGTCCTGCAATTTTTCTTCATAACTCATGTCACTTACATTAAGATGGCTGGAAATTTAGTCCACATTCTGGCTATCTTGAATTGTTAATCTTTGTGCCAGAGACCTTCAGATCATTGTTCACTTCCACCCCTCTATGAGCATGTTTTGGTTCAATGGGAGACTGATATGTACAGGCCAAAACATGTCCAAAGTAATCCTGAGCAGCTTGCAGACTGTCAAAACATTTATGCTGATCACTAACCTCCACAAACCAGTGCTGCTGGATAGGAAACAAACTAGATTATAGCCCTTTTTCAAGTACCTTCTAATACCCTGAAAAACAGCCCATTTTAAATAAATCTGTTGTGCATATTCCTGATATACACACAACAACTTATTGTCCATCTTAACTCAATGCAACTAAGAGGAATGATTTCAAATCCGTTCTTTCACTGTATAAGGGTGAAGCTTCATCAACACCTGTCTTGGCTGTGAAGAGTGTAAACTCTTCCTTCCAACTCTATGTATGGGTTACATACCCCAGTCGTAATCAGAGGGTGCAGTCAGAGCAGGAGAAACTTTATTGTAGAAATATGTAAGAAAATTATTTTCAGCAGTTTAAGGTATACCCATCAGCTGCAAATTTCCTCTTCATTGGTGATTTTCTAAATCAATATTTTCTTGCACTACAGAAATTTTCTTACCCAAAATCATTATTTGATGCTGTTGCTGTGCTATAGTCCAGTCAGTATCTTTCAGACCATTATGGGTCTGAAACATATCAGCTTGGATTTCCAAAATATTTTCTTGCTGTTTGCAAACCCAGTCCTGATGGCCTTTGGTCTCTAAAGTCACTGCTTGCAACATCTTCATTATATGGGCTGACATTTCCTTTTTGGATTTCACTTTTACTGAATCCTCCATGCTGGATCTCTCAAACCACAAACAGTACAACAACACTAAATAATCAAACTAATTAATAGCATTAATAACTGTGAAAAAAACATTGAAAGCACACCCTCATATTCAACAATGCATTACTGAGGACAGATCCTATTAATGCATATGTAGAAGGGTATATCTATCAGATAGCTTAAATGCAGATTAAAATAGACTACAGTTTGCCAATTTTTTTTCAGGTACATTATGAAGAATTTGATTGTAGAGTTTTAGGTGATAAAATTATTTATTCAATGGTGTTGATCGAAATGAGATGTGAAGGTAATATATAAATATTTTTTTAAATGACAAGAGCTCAGGAAGCTTTTGCAGTGTTATGGAAGTACAATGTGAATTTAAGGCATATCTGCAGTTAATGGACAGAATAGTGGGTGGTGGTAAAGGACAAGCTATCAGAGGGTGTTGTTACCAGGGTAAGGTAGCAAGGGAATTAGATAAGAAGGGATATGATAATGTTTTTTTAGAATTTGCATTTGGCTGTGCATGACAAGGTAGATTCAGTAGCTGTATGGGAACAAGAAATATATGTTAAAAGAGTATATAAAATGAAGAAATAGTTAAGGAGGCAAAGAAACATTTTGAAAGAGAGAAAAAAGGGTCTATATTAGATCAGCGAATGCTTAAAAAAGCGAACATTGATTGATTGACCTTATGTAAGCGAAAGCTTACAATCTCGAACTGTCAGATCCAAAACACATACACACAACACAAGCACACCAAACAAACAGAAATTCACACACATACACCTAAAATCTGACACCTAACCCTACAATAAATTATGCACACACCACTAACTATCCACTTACCTTAACCCTAACCCTAAGGTCTGTCACTATCGCACACTCACCTCACCTGCTCCCTAACCCTAACTCACCTAAACCCATCCTAACCCTCACGTCCACACAATCACACACATACCTAACTCGAGCCCTAACCCTAACTCACCTAACCCACCCTAACACTCACATCCACACAATCGCACACTTACCTGAATCAGACCCGTAACTTTCCACCCCAGCACTGAAAATACTGAAGCAACAGAAACAGACAACTGAATTCTTTCCCTAGAAAAAAAATTGAGTTTCTGTTGCTTCGATATTTTTAACTTTTGCTAAAATAAGGTCGATCAATCAGCATTCGCTTGTTTAAGCGTTCGCTGATCTAATATAGACCTAGAAAAAAGATGATGCTTTCTTGATGCCAGGAAAAGTTCCAAAAGCAAAATACAATTATGGATTTTTCTGATGAATGCGGAAAAGTAGTGTATGAGCAGTAACCATTACAGACTGTGGGTAAAAGTTATCTTGAAAACTAAAGATGACAGGAGCAGAGTCTGGGGTATACCTATCATTTCAGGCATAGAATTGGAGAGTATAGACAGGAAAATAGAATTATAAGAATTCAGGACAATAAATATGTCTATCTGGATGGGGCACCAGTGAGAGCTTATATAACATACGATTTTTATTCAGTCTTGGAAGATTGGCAGTTATATTCATTAGTGAATAATTTTAAAGAATGGGTAGATGGGGACAAACTATATGAAACTTTGGTAGGCGATGTGGTCAAATTTGTGTGGAAGATTTATAGGAGAAATATTAAAAACTGGATAAATTTTACAACTATGAATGGATCTTATATTAACAAGATAGGTCTACCTGAGATATTTTGCATAGTTAAATGGCTATGGGTTTCTGGCACTCTGTTATTTGAGATTATGCAACTAATTCAGGAAAGTCTGGATGGGAAACTTATTTGCATGTGCAATCAGAAAGCATTTTATCGTATATCTCATTGTCACACGATAAGCACCCTAAGGACCTCTTGACTTAATAAGAAATTTTTTACTTTTGTGAAAATTATTTGTGAGTATTTATGAGTAACACCATTGGTTAATGGATAATTGAAGGAAGAGTTAAAATGGAAAAAGGTGTTAGACAAATTGTCTGTCGAACACAAACCTTTTTGGGATATTTGCAAGGGCTCTGGAAGGAAGGGATTATGTGAAACTGTGCCATTAAGCTGTACATTAACATAGCATTATTATTTTCCTGTTATAGTTAATTATGCTGATGATTTCATATTGTTGGTGAGAAATGCAAAGGCAGTACATGGGGGTGATTAATGCTGGTAGTGAAGAGCTAGGGAGGGTGAGGTCTGAAACAAATGCAAAGGTTCTAGAGGTGCTCAATAGCCAGACACTATAGAAATTATTATGGAGCAGTTAGAAATGTTAGGTATTGTTTATGGGGGAAGAAGCATGTGCTGGATTTGTGGAAGGTGCTTTGGAGTCATTTAAAGGAGATTATTAATATAATAAAAGGCTTACTTTTTATATACCATCTAATAAAAAGTATGCTTTTGAGTAAGTTATGTATTTTTGTGTGGGTTTAGCCTTTCCCAGAGAAAATTGAGGTAGAATCGTGTTTGCAGATTTTACTACATTATAGGGGAATAGACTAAATCCAGGTAAAATTGGTGTTTTTTTATTATTTGGATAAAGCAGTATTTTGGATGCTCAACCATGTTGTACATCTAGTACCTTGCAAATGTACTATTTAGCTGAACATTTGGTGAAGAAGAAAGCCGGTACAGAGGATTTAATATGGTTATACTCAGAAGTGTTGTTATAGGCATTAAGAAACTTCAAAAGGTTGAAATTTGAGGGGACATCTTGCTATTGCTTGATTTTTTTCCTGCTTTTTCTCCCCCACTGCCTACTGACCATTAGTTTTATCTTGGTCATTTTGACAATTCATTAACTCTTTAATGGGGTTAACAGCTGAGTGAGAGAGACATCACAGCAGAGTCCCTGGTGCACAAGACACCACATAGGAGCAAAGACTCCTACGTTAGCAGTACAGTTTTGAGGGATTGCATCACTTGTGGAAGTGAGTGACATGCCCTAACTAATGTATATTGCATGCCAAGCCATCGATCATGTTATGGCAAATGCTGTCGGTTAAGTATACTAAAAATTAGAAAAACCATAATGGCTATCTAAATGATGCTCATCTCAGTCAAAAAACATTTTGAAGTTCCACTTTACATGAGTGTAATAGGGGAGCATTGCTATAACGCCATAAATGTGTGGACTGGGATTGTTCATTGAGAACTTTTGTTTGGATATTTCAGCTTGACAGATAGCTAATCAAATCTTACATGATCTATAACATTTTCTAGAAAAGGTTTTGCCTTTTTTCAGAAATGTGAAGGAACAAAAAAATAGAATGTTTTCCAGTGTAGAAAAGTTTAGGTGTTTAAGGTTATAGTATACAAAAAATTAAAAGATAATCTTGAGTCAATGCATGCTCTGTTTCTATACCAGAATCTCAAGTTTTGAGATGTTGGGTGAGGGGTGGAGATATCTACCTGGATTGAGATAATGATTGTGCTAAGTAAGTCATACTGCACAGATTTGATAAGCTCTCTAGGAAGTATCAAATGGACATATCTTATACAAAGTTTTAATGGAGCATTTAGAAGGTTGCAGTGTTAGGTTTTTGAGTTAGTCTGGTTAACAGAGAAGCTTGTACATTTGCTATGCAATGTAGATGGAGCTTTGGGAGTTCATGATATGGATTCCATTAAGAGTGACACAATTTGAGAAGGAACCTGAGATTAAAAATCTTGTGATGGTGCTGTCCAAGGATGGAACTTGTAATGGGGATGAAACCATAAAAGGTAATTTTCAGAATGGGAAAGCATAAATTCAAAAATGTGTCACGGAATGTTAATTCTAACTAAGAGGCCTTATGTACCAGCTGACTTGAACAACCCACATCTACCTTTCTGCATTTTTGCAGGAGTCTATTCTTTTTTCTGGTTCCATTCCTTTCATTCCTCTCTGATAGAAACAGAGACATATAGAAAGGATGGAGACACAATTTTACAGAGAAAAACAAAACTGTGGAGGTAAAGAGCTATAAGGTTTTGATGAGGGAAGAGAACATAGATGACCTTGGTAGTCAATGGAAGGCAGTGCATGTATGCTACTAGTGTAGAAGGGCTTGTTTTTTTTTTTCCTTGAGCTATGAGAAATTTTAGCTGTAGATGAAGAAAATTTGATCTTGGTGGATAATTTGTGCATTGGATCTGCGGATGAATAGGGCTCCCCCAAATATGCTGCCAGACAAAGTCATGAGCAAGGCTTTGAATGACCTAGTTTTTTACTTCATTTTGAGAAACACCTAGAAGGAGTTAAATTAGGATGTAAGAGTTTTGCATATTGTTTGTTCTCATGTGCATGCTATTCAAACTTAGATTTGTTCTTTCTGGCAAGGCAATTGAGAGCTAAGCTTGACCACTGTACTTCTGAGGTTCCACAAAAACACAGTTATAATTTATATTTATTCTGGATCTTTTCATCCCATTGAATGATGACCATCTACTTGCCCCAAGTAGTTGTCAGGGTTTTCTACTTGCCCCATCTCCTGTTACCACTGTTGTAGCCTGTGCAAGTAGTGCTCACTCACTACTGGGATTGCTGATGCATGCATGTTTTTCCACGTGTCTGTCTTATGGCAGAAGCTTAAATGCTGCCTGGTGACACTCCTGGACTTCCCACTGCTTGCTGGCAAATGCAGTCTTAACTATATGTAAGGTTTGCAGCAAACCAGTCTGCCTTCTCTCCCTCTGGGATGGGTGAGACACAATTAGCCATTTACTTCCACTAGCTATATGGCTGGCTGTTCCAGTGGACTGGTTGCTAACTAATCCTTGTTCATCTGAGTTATAGTTAGGAATTCTTCCCTTTGTATCATGGAAATGGAATTAAAAGATGAGGAATTAATTTGGATTATTGTGTCTCTTTGCCTAACTCCATAGAGATTTACTGCTGCTTACATCAAAAATGGGCTCTATATATATATATATATATATATATATATATATATATATATATATATATATATATATATATATATATATATTCTCAGCTAACTATACATGAACTCTGCATAAGGTAGTTTCATCTTTCCTTTTGTGAAATAATTTTAATGACTCAGAGATGTGAAGTCAGCATGATGAGCCACGGTGCATATCCTGCTGGCAATTGTCTTGTGTCCCTGGAAGAAATATGACCAGAAAGTAGTAAAAGACAGTATAGTTTGCAGCAGTTTACTGACAAGAATTTGCTAAATTGTGAGGCTTTGTAGATATGTATATAAAATCTGCTTATACTGCTGTAATAACTGTGTTTAGCTGCATTCACTAATGTTTCTTAATACCTGAAAATGACAATAATAATCCTTCATGCAGGAAGAAGATTACTGACTTACTGCAGTGTGTGAAAACACAGGACCAGAGCTAAATCTTTTTGGATGCAGGGATCACAAGGATCAATTGGGATGGGCCGGCCATGGTACTGGAACTGACTGGTAAGAAGTGAAAATTATGCATATGAATCAGTGTTTATATATATATATATATATATATATATATATATATATATATATATATATATATATACATATATAAATATATATATTGGTCTACCTGATAATGCCAAAACTGCAAAACCCCAATGACAAGAACACCGACAGCAGAAGATCGACAACGGAGATGATCAACAGTTGAAAATCCCGATGCTGAGAACACCGACATGTTAAGATAAGTGTGGGGTTATGGTTAGGGGCGGATTAAGTGAGTTAGGGTTAGGGCGCAGGTCAGGTGAGTGTGTGATAATGACAGACTGTAGGGTTAGGGGTGGGTTAAGTGAGTTAGGGTTAGGGCGCTGGTTAGGTGAGTGTGTGATAGTGGTGGACCTTAGGGTTAGGGTTTGGGTTAAGGTTAGTGCATAGATAGTTGTGTATGTAAGGTTTAGTGTAGCTTTGTAAGATTTTTGGTGTGCTTGTGTTGTGTGTGTGCTTTTTGGACAGGGGATTTGTTTTGTTTGTTGATTGTCGGGATTGTGGTTTGTCGGGCATGTGAAGTTTCGTGTTTTTGAACTTTCGGTTTAGTGGTGTCGGTGATTTTGTTGGTGTTTTCGCGTGTCGGTGTTATCAGGTAGACCTACATATATATATATATATATATATATATATATATATATATATATATATATATATATATATATATCTTTATATTTGTTGGTGCCATAAAATATGGTGGTAAATGAAAAACTAAGTTGTAAACACTGGAATCTGGGCTACTCAGAATTTTCTTTTATGAAAATCTGAAAACCTGTTATTCTTGAATTTTATAAATGGTGGCTATATGTACCTCATTGGTTCCTTGCATAATTAAATAAAAAGTATATTGATGTTGATTTTCTATTTCCAAAACATTGTCTAACCAATGTGACTTCTGTTTCTGTTAGGTAAACATCTAATGCGCTTGAGGCAAAATGACATCATACCCTCACTTTAATCTGGCCAAGCATCATGGAGACAATTTGTCTGTTTCTTCTTTAGAATCTAATGTATTTTGTAGTGAGGAACACCTTAATGAAAACCCTTTGGATTTTTTTATCATAAATGTCGGAGGTAGCAGGTTTGTTTTGTCCCATGAGATGCTGTCATCATACCCAGAGACACGTCTCGGTAAGTTGGCGCTATCAGAGCGAGCAGCTGCTATTGAACTCTGCGATGATGCTAATTTCACTGACAATGAGTACTTCTTTGACAGAAGCTCACAGGCATTTAAATATATAGTGAATTATTACAAAACAGGACGACTGCATGTGATGGAGGAACTGTGCGCTATTTCTTTCCTTCAGGAGATTGAATACTGGGGCATTGATGAGCTCTGCATTGACTACTGTTGCAGAGAGAAATATTACAGGAGAAAGGAAATGAGTGAAACACTAGATATGCGAAGAGATGTAGAAGAACTGGAAAATGAAGAAGAGGATTTTTCTGGGATTGTTTGTGAGAATGTAAGGCAGAAACTGTGGGATGTTTTGGAGAAACCAAATTCTTCTGTAGCAGCAAAAACTTTTGGAACTCTTTCAATTATTTTTGTTGTCCTGTCTATTGCAAACATGGCTCTCATTTCCTTGGATGTTAGCACACTGGAACCACCATTCCTAAATGCTTTAGAATATGTCTGCATATCTTGGTTTAGTCTGGAGTTCCTACTTCGATTCCTGTGTGTAAAAGACAAGTGCAAGTTCCTGAGAAGTGTTGTAAATATTATTGACATTTTGGCTATTTTGCCATTTTATATAACTCTGATGATGGAAAATCTGTACGGAGAAAGTACAGAATTAGAAAATGTAGGACGGGTGGTTCAGTCACTCAGACTTATGAGATCTTTGAGAATGCTCAAACTCGGCAGACACTCAACAGGTATGATTTACATTTAGATTTTCTACAAAATTATCTGAAGTTAGCTGACAAACCTGGCAGGTTTTGTTATAAAAGTAGTTTTTGTTCCAGTTGTAAAACAAGCAATATATGAACTGTTTCCATTTTAAATGTTAATCTGGTAACATCATATTCTAATGAAATGATTAATAGAAAATAATTTCATGTAAGTGGTAATCAGTGCAATGACAGAGCTATGGCTGGGATTCGTTAAATGTATGTATATATCTATATCTATCAATGTATACATATATATATATATATATATATATATATATATATATATATATATATATATATATATATATATCAGCTCTCTTTTGGTAATACTCATATCACTCAACCTCTTAGCACAAGAAATCTGTGGAAAACCATGAATAATGGGGGGACAAAGCCCCAGAAATAGGGACAATGTTCAAATATTGGTCTTATAAACTTAGAAAGTTTATAGAATAAAGGGTTTTGCATTGGCATTAATTTTGTGAAGGGTATGATGTCTGAAGCTCAACTGTCTGTCAATATTTTTTAATTCAGTCCTCAATGATTTTTCAGAAAGCCAAAGTATATGAGGAACAAACCAAAGATGTGAGGCAAAAATATGGGCATTCTGTGTAAATTTGGACAGTTGAGAGGTAAGGTAACATTACAGTGCTCAGTAATATGATGGTGGCATAATGCAGTTTAATGACATGTTAAAATGATGTGGAGCAACAGCTCATTTGCAGCTCATTGCCACGTCTCAGAATTACTGAACCAAACATCACACAGTTACTGGAAGCCATTAGTGTTTCCCCCAATAAACCATGCAAAGAAGTTGCACAAGCACAACTGAACAGAAACACACCTTCTCACACAGACGCAGACAGACAGTCAAACAGACACACACACACACACACACACACACACACACACACACACACACACACACACACACACACACACACACACACACACACACACACACACACACTTACATGGCCTCACAGTAAAAAACGTGCATTCTGAATGGACAGATGCCCACAGTAAATTCGGCCTTCCCTACAAAAAGAAGTGCACCTGCAAGAATCATCTCTACTGTACCAAATGGTGATTGTAAACCTTAAAATTAAGTTACCATTCTTATTATACATTGCCAAAAGTGCTATGTTAAGAGCATAATGCAACACAAGTAAAAAAAAAATAGCTTGATGTCAATGCTGTTAACATCCCTGGAAACAAGCTCCTAGTATGCTGTCTTTTGCTCCTAATGACAAAGACTTTTCTAACACAGAAAAATAGCAGCTGTAATGCTGTAATGCTTAGTAGCTATGACAAAAAATAAGTATCATGGAAAAACAAACAAACAAAAAACAAACTGGAAGGTATAATTCAGCTGCCAGAGCACACATATTGAGCTCATGCACAGTCCATCGTTTAGTTCTCCGACAACAGAAAAATCATGGAAAAACAGTAAAGTGCCTTCAAACAAAGGCATTATTTATGAAAAATAAGCATTTTTTTTATTAAATAATGCCATTGTATAATAAACCAACGAAAAAAAGAAAGTCAAAAGGAGAAGTAATCCAGCTGCTCCAATACTTTATTCACCAACAATGCTTAAGAGAAAACTGAATCTGTGAATGAATAACATTTGTCATGCTATACTGGTGACAGGCAACAGCTCTGTTTGAAAGTGATAAGAGGCTTTGGTAGCAGAAGTCAGACAGACTATCCTTGAATGTTGAAATAATCGACTGATTTGTTGGGCAAACCCGAACACGTTTTTGTGTGGACTGGAGTTTTCTCTTAAGCATTGTTGGTGAATAAAGTATTGGAGCAGCTGGATTACTTCTCCTTTCAACTTTCTTTTTTTCGTTGGTTTGGTTTGTGGAAGGAGGTTTGCTGTGGTTGTTTCTTTGGCCATTGTATAGTAGCAATAACACACTCCTGTGTGTTGGTTTTATAGGATTTATCCACGGTTGACTTTGTCTGATCACTCTTGCTTCACTGTCATGATTAAACTACACCAACCACAGGTAAATTCTGTGAAATCTGCACTCAGTTGTAGGGTATTGCTAAATTATCTGATGTGGTTAGGGTTGCCCTCTTTCCTCTTTTGTTTCCAGACTATCCAGAAATCAAACTGATTATCTGGTAGTCTGGAAAACACTGTACAAACTTCAGTATTCTGTTTCAAAAAAGAAATAGACTATCAGAGTTTGCTAAATCAGCACATTTACTGTGCTCTTCTACAGAAAAAGCATAGTAAATTGGCACAAAGCAAGTATCAGGGACAGAAAGAGAGGGCATTCCCCATCAGCTGATGGCATAAAGACATCACAAAATGGATGGAATGTGGACAGTAGAGGGGGAGGAAATGGGCAGGGTTACAGGTGATGTGAGGGGTGTGCCCTTTCTCTGGTTTTAGCCACAATGAAAGGTGGCAACCCTAGATGTGGTGCTAATGTCCCCCCCCCTGCCTATATGAATGAATGGGTGCATGCTGTCAAGACAGCAAGCACTTTTTTGCTTCCCTTTCCAAGTAGTATGGTAGAATTATTCTTTGAATTGCTCAACTGCAGTATTTTGATCTTAGTGAAAGATTCCAGGGAATTGCACATAGCTAGTTAGCTTCAGCCATACCCTTGGACTACATAGGTCTGAACCTCTTAAGTGGCCAATGTGGAACACAGACCCTAGCAATGTGTGACAAACACTCAAAATGCGAAACACCCTTTTTTCGCATTGCGTGAAAACGTACCATTGCCATGGGGCCTGGTTGAAGTAGGCTTTCTGCCAAAAGTATAACGTTAGCAAATACTGTACATTTGTTAATATTCAATAAGACACACATGTCAATAAATAGTTAGCAGAAACCATTGATAAAATGCAATATGCTCAGTAGAAAATCATTACACAACAATGTTCAAGTGCTCTTAAGCACCTGCTTTTCCAACCCCTCCATATCTTCTCCCAACCCAAAAAAGTTAACTCATCCAATAAGGGACATCAGAGCAGAAACATTTAAAATATTGCTACCATTACCTTGAGACACTGACAGAATAAGCGAATATGAATTAATATACACTTTCTAAAATAAAAAGCAGTTTATAATTTATTAAATGTAATGCACCACCTTTTCTCCAAAAGTGACCAGCCTAGCTCTCAAAGAATCAGGGACAAATCCAGAAATAATCAGGGGACACGTTATCTTGAGACATTGACAGAAGAGAATGTGAACAGAGAATTGCTCTTATAAACTTAGCAAGTTGCTTAAATAACTGAATTTGTTAACATGCATTTTCCTGAAGAATATGAAGTCGATGTCAGATTTATAATAGTCAGTGATTTGCCAGAAAACCACACAATTTATGAGCAACAAATCAAAAGGGAAGAATCTAGACATTCTGCAAAAATCTGTAACTCCATTCCTGTCTGAGACAATGTTAAATCAGTACTACACTGCACATTCAGCCACTTACCTCTGCCCAGTAAGGGAACAAAGCATCTGCAGTTCCAATTTCATCAGTCCACATTCCCCAAATGCAATCAGGTAGAAGAACACATAAATCATCCAAGGTAGAAGTATAGTTTCCAGCAACAGCAGCACCACCACAACCATCTGAATTCCCGAATTAAGTAAAACAAATTGCAGCCCTTTGCCCTCAGGTTAGTGGCCCAGTGTACAGCCATCACCGTACCTGATGAAATGCACTTCCACACCAACTCTCATTCAGCTGGTGCCTCCCTGTCTAGTCTCTGTACCCCGGTCCTCTTACCCACGATCATAAATGAACTGCATGAATGTTCAAATAGTTCAGTAGCTACAAGACAGCATGCAGAAGAAAACAGACATAACTCTCAATGTGGTGTTCTTTCTGCACCCTGCAATATCCTTTTTGAAAGTATTGCAGCGGTGTGAAAACTAGTAGTGGCATGCGAATGACCACATTTCGTGCCTCCCGATTGGCTCGCTTTGCATCAGGTACAGATGCTTGATTGGCTTGTATATTGCGATACTGATTGGCTTTAATTGTGGTATACAAGCCAGTCAAAAACTGTAAAGAGGAGCCACCATTGTTCAACACGGAATTGCGGAACAGTGGGTTAAATCGATCCTAAATCCAGAGCATTCTGCACAATCCGGAGCACTTGGCTGCCCAGTTGGACTGCTGTATTTGCATCAGCCACACCCATGGACTCTGAATTAGCTTTAGTCACACCCTTGGACTGCTGCATTTGCATGTGGCCTTTGTCAATGAGACTAGTGTAACATTACATACCAGATCCTTCTACCACTGCAGTGCAACAGCAGGCTCTGAATTACTCTGGTGTAATGGAATTAACAATCCCCCTACAAATAAATTGCACAGCACAGTATACATTTGTGTCCTGGACTATGAATTGCAGTAGCAATATCCCTGCCACTTTTAAACAAGTCTATAGAATAAAAAACAATAAAAATGTGCGATAAAGGTGCAGTCCACCAATAAATATACTGAAACCAAAAAATAAATAAAACTCCACTCAGTGAAGGATATAAAGGTTTAAAAATCCACAATTTAATAAATCAATTGTGCACTTTCATCCCTGACAAACCTGGGACTTCATCAGAATCTACAACATTTCTAATTACACCACATTGAATATTTTAAAAGTGGTTTCAATTGGTTAAAACAACACCAATAATAAAACATCCTTGATATCACATGGTACTACTGTTGAGCAAACACATAACCTAACAGAAAACTTCATTTTTGTAAAATAATATATAAAAGTGATATTTTTATTTTATTTTCTCAGTCTATATAAAATAGTTTTCTAACTTGACAATATATATATATATATATATATATATATATATATATATATATATATATATATATATATATATATATATATATTTTTTTTTTAACTTTTTTTAATTGGTCTACCCACTCTATAACTTATTTGCTTTTTCTTTTAAAGCAGGGGCTATAGAAATAAAGTCAATTAACCCAGGGGAAAGAGTTGCAGCTAATCTCATTTGTCAATGCATTTCCCTCTTATTTGACAGAGTCTTCCAATCCCCACTCCTAGTGTTTAATGTAATCTGTTCTATGATACCAAAGGTAATTTTTTTTTAAATCTTTACAGTTAAGAGAATGTTTAAACAGAGCGTTGACTCTTTTTTGTGTTTGATATCATATACATGCTCATAAATTCTATTTTTCAGAGCATGCTCGGTCTTCCCAACATAAAATGCTGGACAGCTGTCATACTTGGCTAAGTACATTATTTTTGCAGTACCACAATTGCTTTTTGTATATACGATTTTACTGTGCATTCTGTTTTCTAAAATGAGTTCCTCACTCTTACTGATGTAGCCACACTGGTTACAGGAACAACATGGTGTAGTATCTGTCCCATTATGCCCAGATCTACTACTTTTATTTTCCAATAGTCTCTTGATGTTGGCATTAGTTTTTATGATAAATAATGTCTCACTACCTAAAATCAAGCATCAAAGGGGATAAAATACATTATAAACAGAAACTGGAATATTTTTAAAGATGATCCAGAGGTGCATCGGATTTTAAATAAGAGGTAAATACAGTGGCAAATGAGATTAGCTGCAACTCTTCCCCCTGGGTTAAACAACTTTATTTTTATAGCCCCTGTTTTAAAAGAAAAAGCAGATAAGTTATAGAGAGGGTAGACCAATAAAAAGATAACACAACAATATATATGGTTTTATTTATTGGTTGGAGTCAGTATACGTCTATAGAATACTTAATGTATAAAAACAAGCATGAAGAAAAATAAAACATTTTTTCACTTACATTCACACTGAATTGCTAGAACAACAACTTTTCAAAGTTTTCCCAACCTTTCATATATTATTAGAGATACTTATTTTACCAAATGCAGAGATTGTATTATAAAACTACTCATCTGCTCACTAAAGCAGTTTGCTTTGGCTTGTGTTGATACCAGAACAGATATAAATATTAAATCTTCATTCCTTATGATAAGTAAGGTCACTCTTGAATGATGTAGGTTTTTGCTAGTATTGCATTCAGTAAGATATCTTTTGCAAACAAGAACATTTCTCTAAGTTTTCATTCTGCTACACTACATTGTTAAAGGATATCTTCCGGTAATGGAATTCTTTCATTTATTAAGATAGTACAATTGTGTGAGTTGAACTGACCATAATAGTAGATGTTTGAATGATCACTGCTGCAGTAGTTTTAGGTATATGTTACATTACCTTAGCTAACTACATTTGGGAGGTGGAAGAAGAAGAGTCCAGGACCCCCTAGAGAATGGTCCTAGAAAGCTTGAAATGGAACTAGAATCAATCTTATAGTCTTTGTAAAAGTATATACAGAGGACCAGGTTAGAATACTTCTAGAATCCAACCTTTTACAAAAAGCCATAGATAAGGCCAAGGTCATTATAGAGCGTGCTTTAACCCTGCCTGGAATATTTTGTTATGGTGAGTATAACAAAAGGTAATAGCCTTAGGCAACAATTTGGAAATAATGTATTTTGACACAGGTTGCCTCTTCTTGTTAACTTCTGAAGAAATAAACAATTGATCTGAATATCTGAAAGATTTTGTTCTGTGAAGCTAGTACCTGGGTTTTGTGTGGACATCCAAGGTATGGAGTATCCTTTTCCCCCTCATTTTTAGGTTCAGGAAAGTAAACAAGGAGATGGATAGTTTGGCTTAAAGTAAATATAAATACCACTTCATGCATAAAAGAAGGATTAGAAAGAAACCTTGTCCCTATGGAAAATGAGACAGGGTTGACTCACTATAAGAACTTGCAACTCAGATACTCTTCTTGTAGAGCTCAGAGCAAACATTAAAACTGTTTTCCATGTTAAGAACCTCAAATCAGCCAGATTAACTGGTTCAAACATAGCGAGTGTTAGCTTCTTAAACACAAAATTTCGATCCCAAGGAGGGGCCACTGGTTTTCTTAGACGGCTTTTATGCAAAACCCCTTTTAGGAACATTTTGATGTGACACTGCATTGAAAGACAAGAATCCATGGGCAGACATGCAGAAATGGCCGATAAAAGAACCTTGCTAGAAGAATAACAAAGGCCATAGTTTAGTAATGCATAAAAATATTGTAAAGCCAGAGAACAACTAGCATTGAATGGGTGCTGGTTATGTTGTTGACACCGATCAGAAAGCCTTTTCAACTTGCTAATATATGATTTTCTATTAGCAGGCTTTCTTGCTTCCTTTAGTACCTGCTGAACGTCCCGAGTAAACAGGTGCTTAAAAGGAATTAAGGCCCTATCATCCAGGCATCCAATTGATGATGATTGATGTCACAGTGTATCAAACACTCCTGTATTAGTGTGAGTTGATCCAGTCTGTGAGGAAACTTGTGGTAATTGCCTGTGGCCATTTCCAGAAGAAGGGAGAACCATGGTTGCCTCGTTCAGAAGGGAGTCGTCATGATAATCTCGGCAGATTCTTTATTAATCTTCAGAAGTACTCTGGATATTATTAGAAAGGGAGGAAGGGCATACAGGAACATTCCTGTCCAAGGAAAAGAAAAGACATCTGTTTTCCAGGCCTTCTTGCACGCAGTCTTGGAGCAATATCTTCCCAGTTGATTGTTCAGAGAGGGGGCAAAGAAGTCTACTTGAGGGACTCACCCAGATGAATCAAGTCTTGGAAAAACCCTGACCTTGTTTCCATTTCTGAGGGCCTGCTTAGCTTGCCTGCCACACAGTTTTGCTCTGACAGAATGTAGGATGTCTGCAGAGTGAGAGTGTGCTGTGAAGCTATAGCCCAACCTAACACGGCTAGTCTGCAAAGGGGAATATGACATGGTTCCCTCTTACGTTTTGATGTACCGCATGACAGTAGTATTGTCTGCAACCACTTGAGGAGGTCCCAGGGACCAAAGATAGTTCAGAGAGTGAAATACCTGATCAGGGCAAGCATCTCCTTGATGTTTATATGCTTGCATCTGTCTTTGGTGTCCCACACTCACTGTACTTGTATCACTCCTAAAACTGATCCCCACACAAAGCCTGAAACATCTGTGGTGACTGACAGCTTTGGAGCAGGAAGGCAGAATGGGGGACCTGTATTTAAGGATATCTGCTTTCTCCACCAAAATATTTATCTTCTGACAAACTTGACTAGGATTTGAAAAGAAAAAAGGTGTTGAAGCTGGGGCCAAAGAGATTTCAGATACCTCTGTATCTTTCTCATTTGGAGTCTTGTGAGGGGGACCATGAGAATCATAGATGACATTAGACCTAAAATCCTGAGGTATTACCTCACAGTGACTGATGTCTGAGAGGAAAATCTTAGAAAGGGATCTAAAAAAATATCTATTTTTTTCCTGTAGAAGAAAAGCACTTTGAAGCACAATCCTTTGAGTGTTCTCTTGGAATCCCATCTTGTGTAAGAGATTTCTCACCGAAGAGACAGATTTCTGTCACTTAGAGAAAGACTCTGCAAAGATAATCAATTCATTCAAATATGGGAAACTGTATATACCCTGTAGCCTGCAATGAGTTATAATTGGAGTTAGACATGTTGTGGACACTCTTGTTGTAGTGGATAGTCTAAGGCACCAGGTAGATAATTGCTAATATGGCCCAGACACACAAAATCTTAGAAAACGTCTGAAGTCTGGATGAATAGGAATGCGACAATAGGCATCTTTTAAGTCTAGTGTTACCAAGAAACTTGAAAGAGGAAGAAGTAATAGATTGGGAAGTGATTTAAACTTGAGCCCAAGCACTTTTGCAAATAGATTTAGGAAAGGCGATCCGGAACTGATCTCCAAGCATTTTCTTTCTTTGGCAACAGGAACATCCTTGAATAAAAGCCCTTCCCACCTGTAAAGGAGGAACCAGTTCTATCACCCCTTAGAACAGCATGTGATGAAGAACAAGTGGAAACAAAAAAGTCTGATCTGCAGGATGAGGAATGACCCCCTGGATAGGAGGAATTTCCTTCCACTGCCATCTGTAACCCTGATGAATGATTTTCAGAACCTATTTGTCTGAAATGATCTGTTACCAAAGAGAAAATGGAGATTCAGACTTTCTGGAAGAGAAAAGGGGCCAGAGTGAGAGAGGGTCACAAGGTCTCTTGAATAGTCAGTCTGACTTGGACTGTCCTTAGTTTTGGGACGTTTGGGACTTCCTTTTGGAACCTCTTGCCATTTCTTTTTGAACATCTGTTTACCTGAATTTTGTTAAGACTGTTTATTCTGTTGTTTGAGAAAACTGGATGAGGAGATAAAAAAAATCCCTTGGACAATTTGGAAAAGGAGGGTTGAGAGATTCTCTAGATTAACTTGCCCCTTTCATCACACCTTTTGATCACCTCTGCATGATAGGGACTAAACATTAAATCTGTTATCCAAAGGAGAATGTAAAAATCTAATTTTTAACATAATCTGGAAGGTTTTCAGAATGCAGCCATGCAAACCTCCACAAAACAGTACCAGTGGCCACAGCCCTGGAAGAAGTATCAGCAGAGTCATACACATACTGCAAACAATGAGTGGTGACCTGTGCTATAGAAGACACTAAGTTATTTAAAGCAGTTTTTTTCCCAACAAGAAAAAACTGCAGATAAAACATTCCAAAGACTTTCACAATTTGTCCGAACAAACTTTAACATATGATACTGACAATTCAAAATTTTGAAAATCAAAGTTGCAGAAAGCTACATTTTTTCCCATACCTATT
>NC_056732.1:739275464-739367964 GCF_019279795.1 Protopterus annectens
GTCCCATAGGACTGATATTCTCTGCAAAATATACCTGTTCCTAAACCATTCTGTTAATATTACAGAAGAGAAATGGCCATCAATTATAGCCATTTATAGGACTATGACTATAATCCTGAGGTATTTGGCTGCATCAAATGAATGAATAAATAGAAAAAAATGGCCACACAGAAATCTACCTTCTCATCTCACTGCCATCAGAATAGTTTGCAACTACTCCATACTTCTCAACTTTTTATCTCAAGAATCCAAGGAGAAAGCTAAAAATAATAGTGGAGAAAGAACCAAACTCAGGAGCAGCTATTGGCCTTTATAGGCTTTGTATTAGCATTTTTTTATCTTTTAAAATATGCAGTATCCACTGATTTTCCAGAAAATGCACACAAACTTTACAAAGAGCAGACTAAAATATGATGCAAGATTAGGGCCAAATTGACATCTTATATGCCAAAGGTTCTAGATTAGCATGTTTAGCAATAGTATGCATTTTACTGAAGTACATGAAGTCTGAAACTCAAATATCTGTCATTATTTAGTGATTTTAATCCACAGTGATTTGTCGGAAAACCACAAATATTATGAGGCAAAATTCTGGACAGTTAAGAGGCAAGCTATAATCTTCACTGATTTGCCAACTCACACATAAAAAACAGACCAAAATATAATGCAAAATCAATGATATATGTACAAAGAAAAAAAATACAATATGCATATGGGGACTAGAGTTACAATCTATTCAAATGCCCAAAATAAAACATTTTAACTGAAACATGAAACTTTGCAGCACAACCTACACATATTCAGCAATGCAAAGGACTTATTTTGCCTTTATTAATAAAGTAGAGAGCAATGTTGTTTTTGTTGTTTTCTGTTAATACTGAGACATTTGAAATATACTATCACATTTTCTGCAGTTGAAGACAGTTAAAAGTAGCTTTACTCTCGGAAAATCAGGACATTTTCAATTGTTAATCTTTTTCACAGGACACAGCAGCCAAGTCAGGACTGTCCTGTAAAAAGAGGTGGAAACCTTAATAGAGGTAGTTGAGAACTCATATGAACCCCATACACACACACACACACACACACACACACACACACACACACACACACACACACACACACACGCACACACACACTTTAAGTACTTACCTTCTTCATACATGATAACAGTAGCAAACAGGGTACCACAAAATATCATATATATATATATATATATATATGTGTGTGTGTGTGTGTGTGTGTGTGTGTGTGTGTGTGTGTGCGTGTGTGTGTATACATACTGACGGTAATAAGTGAATGCCTTACTTAAAATAATTACTATTTCTACTGGATCACAAATCACCCAACTCAAATTTTAATGAAGTAATATCATTAGTTGTGTACTCAGCGTATGAGAAGAGGTGTAAGGAATATTTTATTATCTACAACATCTGAGGCAAGCTTCCTCTTACAAGTTGCTCTGGAATACCATATTTTATATTAAAGAAGTTGTTTCCTTTATCTATCTCTTCTTATTCTTCAATGATGGGTCTTTTATATAATTTCTGATAATACTGTTTTAAGTTGAAATTTATTAATATATCTCTTCCACCAAGATGGCTGAAACTTATACTGTATTACCACTGTTTTGAATGGGACATATACTTTAATCAGTGTTTTAAGATGTTCATATATCAAAGAAAAGAAGAAAATAAAGGTTATTTGCTGCTTCATTCCAGTCTAATTTTTTTAGTAAATTTAAGAATGTATTTATCCTAAGTAATGTTTTGCAATTCAGACTACATTTATTTAAACTTTTTACAGAATAAAAATGCTTTAATTCACATGTGAGCTGTGATGAAATGGAATGGGGTTAAGATGCATAACACACAAGTCAAGAGTGTTGAAAATTCTTGTAGCGAAAATAATTAATTGTTTATAGCTATTACAAGTAAGCACATTCAATAAGGATGACGGTCTGAAATATGCTGAAATATTTATTGCCCAATCAACATTGGGACAATTTAATGTCCCCCATAATAATGTCATAATCTTTTCATAAGAATTAATGAAGGCATAAAAGAAAACAGTGACCAACTCAACAATAACCTAAACCAAATAACACAAACATTGTATAAGAACTGTGAACCCCACGACAGATTTTAGTAATTTCATTCTGTTTTCAATAAAGAACTACACCAGAAAATAAAACAAAATCACCAATCACACCTTAAATAAATAGCTAAAAAGTAACCTGATTTAGTAGTAATCACTGATATTGAATTAATTACGGTTAGGATCAATATCCCTTTTTAAACTTTTGACATCATTAAGACAGGGAAGAACTTTGTTGCCAAGAAATTGTCATATCAAGCATGTCATCATAGTCACCCCTAATATCTAATTCAAGTTTTATCTTAAAAATAGCACACAGATTACGAAGCCTTGCTAACAATTTATTCAAATCATTATTTTAAATAGTATACACTTATTCGTACATTGATTCTGTTAACCTTTTTTGCTTTACCTGTATAATAACATTGGCATCTAGAGCACGTTGCTATGTAAATTAAACCCTTTGTCTGGCAACTAAAATGTCCCTTCACGCCAAATCTCCTCTCAGTGTTTATTGCAGAAAAATAAAGGGACTGTTAATGAACCTACATTGAGCACACACCCAGAAGGGGAACATTACTTTTTTATTAGCACCATTAACCTTATTTGCTCCATATTTTGTATTTCCAATAAATATTTAATATCAGCTCCTTTCTTATAGACTATCATAGGAATTCTTTCTAATAAATTAAATAATGATTGGTTGCCCAGGATTATTTTGCATTATTTTACAATATAACCACATTTTTAATAATAAAAGCATCCACTGAAAATTGGGAATAAAGGACTTCTTCCCATATTTACCTGATTGCCCCTCAGTTTCTAATCCTGACCTAATAAAATTGCCTAAAACTTAGACTTTCTATATTTTAAATTTTCTTGTTTCACTAACTTCACAAAGGAGGGAATGCACCCTCTTGCTAAAACTAATTCCCTTGAAAATTTCAATTCATTCTTAAGTGAATTAACATTAGAAATAAACCTAGCAGCTCTCACAAACTATGCCTTTACAATACTTGTTCTTAAAATATGTGGGAGGACCATTTCTAAACTGTATGTAATGGTTTGAAAACATCTCTTTCCTATAAATCTTGAATGCAACTTTCTGCTATATTGGGGTGACATGGAGGGTCAACTAATCTGTCTGTGAATCTTGGGTATACTAAAAGAATCACAATCCAGGAAACTTAATATATAAAAATTAATATTATTCAAAGAAATATTACCATTTTCAAAAAGTTCAAGTAAAATACCTTCACTTTTATGATATGCTCCATTTAAATCATTCTACTAACCCCCAAGTGAAACTCACTTCATCAGATAATAAATTACACATTGCTTTGGAAAAATCAACACTTTTCATCAACACTATTATGTTCCCATTATCAGCCTTTATATAGTGCAGACCCCCTACCTCTATCATATTACATTAATCTTTCCTTTCATATACATTCATGTTAAAAAAAAAACTCTACCATTTCTTAGGAGCCAGATGTTTAACAATATCTCATTCAATTGCTTTCAGAATATTGTTCGGTGTAAGTAAAGGATTAAATGTGGACCTTTTTTAAATTATCAGAAATATTACTACTGATTTTATAAGTTGTTTTAAAAAAATAGAAGTTAAGTTTAATTTACACACATCCAGCATCATTTCAAGACATAAGCATGCCGAAGACACTCTTGTTTCTAATATAAAATAAAAATCATAAGTTAACACCTTTTTATAAATGCCCTTTAATTCAAAGTCAATCAAATTAATTAATTATCAGAACATAAGATGAATGATCATCAAACATAATTTCAGAAGGAGACTCAACTTCTAAAAACTACTTCTCCTTCCTCTGTCTGTCTGAGGCTGCAAATCTCTCACATGTCTGTTCTTACAATAAAAATTATCTCTGTTGTTAATAGGTTGGAGCACTTCTTGTTGTAACCCCATAGCTGACAGATTGGCTACCATACTCATTTTTTTTTCAACAAACATCTTTATTAAATTATCACATATGACATACACAATCTTGCAATCACATAAATGAAAAACAAACAACATTCACATCACATTAGTTGCAAACATTATACATCACAGACACCATTGAAACAACTGTAGTTGCAGACATTATACATCACTTATAATCTATCCAGTCATTGTCAGTTAAGCATTATATGGCTCATTCAAATCCTGTCTGCTAAACCTCATTCCTTCTCTGCATATATTGTTCTCACAATTCCCATTTTTTCCTATGTAGTTTGCTCCATCCCCTTTTTAAATATCCCAATTCCAGTTGTTTTTATCTCTATTACTATATTCACTACTTCTAGGTAAGTTGGTCTGGACTTTGATTACCATTTTCTAGTAATAGTTTTTTTTTTTTTTTATCAGCCACCATAATTACACTCAGCAAGGATTTACTATGTCTAGGCAATTCCAGTTCTGTATCATAGCTCAAATAAATTCGCCCAGCATCTCTGACAGAGCAGTCCACAGGAAATCCCTAAAGTCTGCCAGCACATTACACTCCCAAAAAATATGTTCTCAGGCATCTCTTTCTTGCCTGTCACACCTCCAACATTTGCTATCCACTTTAGGAAAAATTTTTTGGAGTCTACTTGGGGTGTAAAACACCTATGGAAACACTTCCAGGCAAAGATCCTACATCTTCTAGACTTTGTTGCATATTTGGGAAGTATACATATATCCTCCTATTGTCTCTTTGTGAATTACTTATCCAGTCTCTCTTCCTAATCCTTTCTAAGCTCCTCTGATTGATTCTTATAATTATCATGCAATATTTTATATGTTCTACTATTTTTTCCTTTTTTAATGGCAGCTTCTGTTCTAGATTCTATTAAAAGCTCTATCAGTGCTGGGCTTTCATGTAGGACCCTCTATTTCTTTCTCTTTACCTATTCTCTGATATCAATCCTTGATAGGGAAGCTGATTTCTAACCTGCAGTCCAAATAAATTATTGGCCTCTTCCCATTCTATTACCTTTCCCTTTCTAGTTACAGTGAAATGAAAAAGTATTTGCCCACTTCCTGATTTCTTATTTTTTGCATGTTTGTTACACTTAAATGTTTCAGATCATCAAACAAATTTAAATATTATATATTTATATATATTTTAAATATATATATATATATATATATATATATATATATATAAATTTAAATATTATATATTATATATATATATTATAATATATTTAATATCTAATCAAGTGGGGTCTTCTCCCCCACACCCCCCTAACTAAATATACTGACTCTGAGTTCACTCAATGTCGGGAAAAAGGGCAAACCATGAGAATGGCCAACTTAATTTTTTCCGGAGATGTGGCCATTCGCAGTCTAGTGTTTTCGATGTTTTGGGTTTGAATATTACGCGTTTGAAGAAAAGTCTCTTTGATCACGTAATATAGAACCATAGTATCCATGTAACAAAGCTTCCAGTTTCTCATTGGTTGCAATATCTTCTGTTTAGTCTCTTCCCATATATTCTAAGCTGCCTCAATGAGCCATTTCTAATCCATACTCCTAAATACTTCATTCTATCCTGTCCCCATAAATTTGGATATTGTCGGACCGTTTCATGTATGGGCACATAATTTACTGGTATTGCCTTTGTTTTAACTTCATTAATTTTGTATCCTAAGAAGATGTAAAACTGTTTTAAAATTTTCCACAACACTGTAATGTCCCTTTTTGGTTTTGTCATGTATAAAATAATATCAACTGCAAATAGAGCCAGCTTTTCCTGATTACCATACCAATTACATCCTTGAATTTATGAGTCCTTATTTTCTTAATGCAAACAACAAAGGAGAAAGTAGACAACCCTGCCTGGTTCCTCTACTCAAGCAGAAGTTATCAGAGAGGACCCCACACACTTTAATTTTCACCTCTGATCCCTCATATATACTCCTAATCAACCTTATAATTGTATCAGGGAAAACAAATGCTTCAATTGCCCCGCTCATGAAGTCCCAGTCTACTCTGTCAGATGTTTTCTCTGCATCAAGACCCACCAATAAAAGTGATACTTTCGTACATTCTGCTTCTCTCTGGATCATCAATATTCTAATAATATTGTCAAAAGTTTGCCTCCATTCCACAAAATCACACTGATCCATATATATCAATTTTGGTATCACTTTTGCTATTCTTTTAGCCATTATAGATATAAACAGTTTATAATCATGGTTTAGTATTGAAATGAGTCTGTATTAAGCTGGATTCAATTGATCTTTACCCTCCTTAGGTATTACAATTACTACTGTCTTCTTCCAGGATGCTGGTACTTCCCCTCCTCTTAAAATACTGTTAAACAAAACCTTACAGATATTTAGCAGTTCTTTCTCTTCTAGCTTCCAAAACTTTCATAGGAATACCATCTGTTCCTGGGCACTTCTTTGTGGATTGGTCATACATAGCCATTTTTATCTAATTTCTTCCTATCCTAACTGTTAGTAATTGAGCTTCATCTACCTCTACTTTGGCATATTTAATTCTTCCATAAACATTTCCATTTGTACCATTTCCTGATTTCCCATATTTCTCTACTTTATACAAACTTACATAAAATTTTTGAAATATTTCTAATACTTCTACAGGATCTCTTGTTACCTTCCTTGTTATAGGCTCCCTAAGCTAGGTGACAGCCCTTTCTACTTTCTATTGCCTGAGTAGTTGTGCTAAACATTTTTGCGCTCTAGAATTATTATCAAAATACAGTTGCTTAACAGCAATCTTTTTAAACTCATGTATATTATCAAGGTAATCCTTATTTTCTGTTTAGTATTCTGCAGTTCCTCCTTTTCTTATTCTGAGAGATTCCCCCTATTTTGCAATACTTTAACATTTGTCATCCCCTCTAAATAATTATTGTTACTTCTTAGCCTTATCTCCCTTTCCTTTATTTCCACCATAGTTTTAAACTCCACTTCAACTTTATCCCACACCCTAGTTATATTTTCAGAAGAAATTTCTATCTTCTCTAGTAGCTCCAGAATCAATTCCAAACCCATTCCTTAAATTCCTCTCTTTTCAGCTGATAGGTGGGAAAAGCACCAGTGCCTCATTTTTGTTTTACTACCTTGCATTTTTATTTTAGCTATTATTGGTGCATGATCTGAAAAACTTGTTGAGTTGATTTCAAGACATTCAAATAAATACACATGTTACTGTGAGATATAAATTCTATCTAGCCTAGCTCAGTTTTTGTAACTTGGGAGAGTAATATGTAAATTCACTCCGAACCCCTAGTAGTGAATTCACATGTTTCATGCCAAACATTTTCATAAATTTCTTCAAAAATTTGCCCTCCTTTGTTAAATTTTCCCTTCTAGGCCCACCAGATACACCTTCCCTGTTGCAAACCAAATTCTAGTTTCAATCTATAAGTAATATTCCTTGCTGAAAGCTGATTATTTCTTCCAGAGATTTCTTAAGGTCCATTATAGCAGTTTTAGGTGGAATGTAAATGCATACTACTGTAATCCTCCTCCTCCCTTGCCAGTAGCCCCTTAGTACTATACATCTTCCATTATTATCTTTTTTCCCTCTTCTATCACTATTGAAGCTCCTCTTGTAATTAATAGAAGTGCTCCTCTTTTCCTTTGCCCCAGATATTCCACTGAATAACCATCCTGAAAACTTTTCTTTATCAAATTCACATGTTCAGTTCTTTCAGGTGTGTCTCCTGTAGCATAGCTATTTGCACTCTAAATTTTCTAATATAGTTCACTGCTCTTTCTTTTTTATATTTATCTGTATGACCATTCAAATTGAAAGACAATACAGAAAGTATCATATTCTTATATAGTTATTGTTACCACCTTTTATGTATAACTGCTTTTTTGTTAAATGTCTAGTTCCACTTTTTATGTTACATGCATATACTGTTTGGCAGGTTGGACTTTTATACAGTTGTTTCCTGTCATAGCCATTTCAGTCTATGCCACATCTTACACAACTTTTTTGTTTTTTTTAAGACCTCAAACAGAACAAACAATCCCCCCAAACCCCCTAAAACCTATTAACTTAATAATAACACACAAAACTATGTACATCATCAAATATTGAAGTTTTTGCTTCCTAATAAGAACAAAAGTTCTAAGTTGCTAGCCACGCAGGCTAGAGTTAACCAAAAAGAAAGGTTAGTCATGCTACGGTGTACGGTACAGTCTGTACATTAGTAAGTGCTATTTGGTTTTGTCTATCTTTATTGTTATCTCAGCTGAGAAAACACTTGAATGCTTTCAGTAAACACTTTTTCCAAGCCATTTCTCTTTATCAAATTGTCTTCTAGGGACATGCAAACCAGACAGAAAACTGCTAAGGGTACTTTGTTTTCCAGAAAAAAAGCCTTATAATAGTCAATATTATTTTTCATTTATATGCTTTGTAATAAACCTGTTACTGGATAATGCCTAGGGTCTTAAACCAGTCATTTCCCTATGCTAGCATAAGAAAAAGCACACTGATTTTTCTTTTGTCATACTGTCTTAACCAGACCTTTATTTTGTCTCCCACTTCACTTCTTTACCTCCTTTTTTACATTGCACTGCCTACATTTCTTAAACCTAAACAAAGAAAAAGAGAGAAGGGAGAAAAAAAATCACCTGTTTATATTAGTATCTCCATTGCATTAAAAAATAAACTGAGAAAACTTTACTTCAAGTCTAATTGGTTTTGTTTTATCTTTAAAGCTCTCTGATCTGGGAAACCCCCCTGATTGCCTTCAGAGAACATTATGTCCTTGCTAATTTCTCTTTTTTTTCTTTTTTTCTTTTCCCTCAGCCAATCCCCTTCCACCAGATTGTCTTCAGTTTCTGTTTATCAGTTTGTTCTATGGAAACATGAAGATGAGCCGCAGAATTGCTGTTAAGTATACATGCATTTGCTAAAAAAAAAGACTCATAATATTCAATATTATTTTCATTTACTTGCTCTCTCTTAAAACTAATCAATCTAAGGTTCATAATACAGTCATTTCTCCATGCAAGAATGACAAGAGCACACTAATTTTAATTTTGTCATGCCTTCTTAACCAGGCTTTTTTTTGCATTGCATTGCCTATATATCTCAAAACTGTACAAGAAGAAATAGAAAAGGGGAGAAAAAGAACAGTACCTGTTTAGGATCCCTATTACACTTAAAAATATAATGCAAAGTAAACCATACACCACAAATACAGTACTATTAAGAAAAGAAAATGTTTTCTTTACTTACAGTTAGCTTTCTCCCTTTTCTTTCCCTCCCCAAAGCATTTTTTCCGAACATTAATGACATGAAATAGGGCATATATTTTAGAGTCCCCACAAATCCAAGAAATTTTGAAAAAGTCCAATATTTCCAGATTTTCTTGTTCTTTCTTATTTTACAAATATAATTATTGCATTATAATCCCACATTGAGCTACTGGTTTTATTACTGCTCTTCTCCATCGCCCAAATCCTGTCTCTGCTTCATTTCCAACATACTCAAGTCTTCTAGTCAACAATCATGCTCCTTTCCTTTTTTCCAACATTTTCCATTGAAATACTGGAAAAGATTTCACAGGTACAGTTTCTCTGTCTTACCAGAAGAGCAAGAAGCAGAATCCCCTTCTGTTTCACAATTCAGTTTTTGTTGGACAATCTTTTGTATTTCCTCCTTAGCATGAACTTCATCAAAAAATGATTTTGGCCCTGCAGGGAAGAATACCTTAAGGACAGATGGCTACAGCAGTTTGAATCTCACACCTGCATCTTGACATTCCCTGAATAGTGGATTGAATTTACTCTTCTTCTGCATGGTGTACAGTGAGTGAGTAATCATTCTCCACAAACATTCTGCTGCCTCCCACTTTTAATTTGTTGCCCTTTTGACACAGTTTTGTCAGAATCAACTGCTTCAGCTGGTAGGATTGCATCTTTACTATTAAAGGTCTAGGTTGCTTTCTTATAGCTAGGTTTGCATCATACACAATGTGCCTTATCAACAAACAACTTCTGTTGTGGAATACCAGTCCATTTCCTGATATGTGCTTTCATAAAAGTAAATGCAGTCTGTTCCTTCCAGCTTCTCTGGTATAGCTGAAAATCTCAGGTTTTCCTTACAAGCTCTGTCCTCTAATTCTATTATTTTTTAAACATCTCTTCCTGAGCAGTCTCATATTCAGCCAGCCTTTTCTTCATTTCAACCTCTGATTTTTGCAGCTTTATCATCGCATCTGAATATCTGTTTAAAGCTTCTTTCATTTTTTTCTAGCCTTTTGTTGTTTGTGCTGATATATTCCATCAGTGTTTTGTTTAGTTTAACCAGGTCTGTATGCAGTTGTCATATATCTTCCTGTAGGTTATTGGAAGTCATGTTTGAATGTTGCAGTGCTTTTTGCTGAACAGCTGCAGAACTTTCCCCAGTCAGTGTTTCTTTGTCACTTTTTGTAGCTGATGTTTTTTCCAGGTCTTCTGTATTACTTTATTCCTGGCATCCAGGAAGCTCATTTACTAGCCGGTTACTGAAATTTACCCATAAACACAAGTCTACTGGCCTTCTATGCTGAGTTTATGTTTTCGCACTGGGAGAGCTAGAAACAAGCTGTTATCCAGTTTGCAGCCATCTTGGAAGTCCTGGTCCCCTATTCTTGTTGACTCCTTAATGCCAAAACTGCCATAAAGTGGCTAATTAGTTTTGTTCTAAAAATCAGCCACAGGTTCCTGTATAACCACTTTAGCCCCATTATTGTCAACACAAACTCCACCATCCCTGTTATTGCAGACAGTGCTAGTGTTGTCATTGGTGTTCACATACATAGTATTATAGATATTTTCATTTTTGTGATGCCCACCTACTGCCTAAGGTAAAAGCATAGCATATGCAGAACCAGCCTCATATTCCTTTGCATCACATTGTAATTTTCTTTGCATTGCATTGTAATTTCTTTTATTTCTTATCCCTAAGCAATAGCTCTTTCTTGTGAACTCTATCCAAGACAAGTTTAACATCTGCTTAATGGAGGATTTCCATTACAGTTATACCATTTTATTAATGTCCTGAATTTCTTTATCAGGGATTTTTAATAACCTGTCATTGTATCTCACTAGAATTTCAATCAGTTCTACCCCAACACAATTAAAAATACTGTAAGACCTTAAAAAATAATACTTTTAAAATGTTGTTTGGGTATTTAAATAACCTTAGTCCTTCAAGAACTTTCATATTAATCAAGCACTCAAAAAAAAGATTATCCTAAATTAAGGCTCTATATATGAAAAATTTACATTCTAACTTTCATAAATCAGTCTTAGTATAATGATTCTCATTTCCATTCTCACTGAAATTCTGACTGAATGATTATTTAGAAATCTTTAAACAATCTGTTAAAGACACCAATAAATCAACTGTTGTCACAATGCCTCAATTAATCTGGTTGGAATTTAAAGTTGTGACCAAAGACTAGCTCATGTCTAATGCAGCAATTAATTTTTATGATTCAGGAGGGACTTCTGAAGGACATGCTGAACATCCCTCAGTTGTTATAACAGTCTCTATGCTCACCACAGTTAATCGACCTGCTGGTTCCCATTGACTTGCAACAAAGGAAACCACCATCCTGTTTAAACTTATAGAAAGTGGTGAAAAAGTCTTCCAGTACAGAATGAAGTGTAACTCCACAGATGTTTGGAAATTCCAAGTCAGACCCAACTTCACACCCAAAACTAATAAAACGTGGTTCGACTCAACAATAAACTAAACCTAATAACACAAACATTGTTGAAAGAACTAACTGTCCCACCACTGATTTTAATGCTTTTGTCCAAACAGTAACATGACTTAGTAACAACCAATGATATTGAATTAATTATAAGCCCTTAGGCTCAGTACACTTTTTAAACACATGACATCATTAACACCAGGAGAAAACATTACTGCCAAACTATAGCATTCAGATTCACTCTTTTGCCTCAAGTATTGCATCATGGTCACCCTCCTGACTATGATTTATCTACAGAATACTGGAATAGAGGTGGGTGATCCTTATGGAACTGATATATGCCAGTACGTCTTATTTCAAGGAAAAGTTTTTTTACAGTCATTTTATAGACATTTTGTGTTTTTTGATACTAAGGAGTCCATGGAAAAATTTCTGGAATTTATTGGAACACTGAGATCAACTTATTTTTTTTTTAAATCTACATGGAATATCAAAGTACAGCAAATACATTACCTGGATATGACTTTTTAGAGATGTGGAAAGTGGAATGTTGGCTTCAAAGATTTATAGAAAGGAGACCTTTTTAAACAGTTACTTACATTTTAGGAGTATGTTAAGGAAAATATTATAAAGGGACAGTTTGTGAGAGATGTTAAACATTTCTAAAGATGATGCAGTTAGTTGTGAAATGGAATTTTTGAGGGATTTATTTTTAGTTAGTGTATACAGTTCTTGGTAAATTTGGTAAAAGAAGTTATTTTTCTAAATATAGAAAGCCTACTTTTGAAGCAATTTTATTAGATCAGGGTTTGATTCCATGGGACAAGGTGGAATCAGGTGAATACGGAAATAATTCATTTATTCCTCACATTTCCATTAGATGCTTTTATGATTAAAAATTTGGTTAAAGAAATTTGGGAAATAATCCTGGCCAGCCGTGAATTATTTAATTTATAGGAAACAAGCCTTATAATAGTTTATAGGAGAAGAGATACTATTGAATATCTACTGGAAATGTGCTGACAAACCACTAATTCTATTCTGCAAGATCTAATAACAGCTGCTAAACATTATTTTCAAGTTACAAATATAAACACCAGGGTCTTGTTTAGCTCTCTTCTTTGGTGAGCTAAATGTACTATGTACTATGCATAAAAGTATCAGGTTGGACAAATCTATACAGTAGCATTTCCTTTAGAAGACAATATAGTACATTCCAAGTATAGAGAATAACTTGGAGTACATGTTCAGAGCTCTTAAAATATGTTGTTTTAGAGTTGCTCTTCAGTTAATTTAGTATTTAACTTAAAAAATTTTAAGAAACTCTATAAATATTACAATTGATACACCAACCTTGAGATTAAAAACTGGATATTTCTTATTTAAATGTTTTAATTTTATTAAAATGAGTTACCTCCATAAAATGTAACTTTAACTGCTTACTAAAGTAACATGACTACTGACACTGCCCTGCTTGCCACAATTGTCTGGCTTCTACACTTGGATGTCTCTGCATATTCACAATGCATATGATGAACATGACACCTCACAAGCTCAGGAACGCTCACTTTCACCTCTGATTAAGTAAAGAAGCCTAGGAGAAGTATTGAGCTTACCAGCAAATGCTACATACGAAATACAGGAAGGAGTCGGCAACCAGAAAATAAAATTTAAAAAAAGTAAAATGCAGTAATAGGAAACAGATGTAAACTACTCAAGGGTAAAACAGGTACACATCTGGTAGTTTGTAATTTTCAAAATAAAAAGCCTTCTTGGAAAATTAGTTGCAACTTTGCAACAACAGAAGGAAGTGTCTTGCTTATGCCTCTGATTAAATAGTGAAGCCAAGGTGAAAGCTCAAAGGATTACAAAACAAACAAATTAAGTCAAATGTAGGATGATGTCAACAGCCAGTAGATTAAATTAAATGTAAAAATAAAACTCAGGTGTAGAAAGTAGAAATAAATTATCCAGGGTCCAATAGCTACTCCCTGATAGTCTCTGCATGACAAAACACACAGCAGCCCTCTCATAAAGATAATTACAACACTGCAGCTGTAAACTAAACTCTAGTATGAGTAGTAGCAACTGATGGGTTAAACTGTGGCACTCCTGCATAAGCTGTTATTCCTTCTAAAAACATCTGTTACACCACAGGATCTTGTCTTCTTTAATGCCTGCCTATCTTCTGCCAATAGCCTACTTTTATCCTACTGATTTACCATCTCTATTTGCAGATATAGAATTGTCATACTCTCTCAGACCTTCCCAAACAACCCTGCCCCTGCTCTGAAACATTTAACTTTATCTGCTTACCAAAAATCTACCTAATCCCAAACATACACCTTACCTAAAAAAAATTTCCATAACACTGCATCTACTCAAGACACTCAGATATATCTCACATACATAATCAAGCACATGCAACAAAAACTATCCCCCATTCTAGCCATTACTCTTACCTTAACCTGAAATCATTCACATAAACAATTCCAATCCCTAATAACAAGATTTCTAGTATATATGAAACATTCAGCATTAACATACCAAAATATATACTGACCTTCCAGCCACTCACAGCACAGGCAGTGAGATGCTAAACCGAGACTCCATCTACCCTAGTTCATGTGGATGTAAAAGATCCCACAGCATTTATGAAAAAGAATAGGGCAGGTTCTGCAGTGCTTAAAGGAAAATGTCCCCTAGTCAGTTTGAATGCTGCTAGAGGTCTCCTCTGAAAATAGACCATTGGCCTAATTGTGCTAACACAGTCAACGAAGTGTAAATAAAATAAAAATGTATCTCATTCTCTAACCCTTACTCTAAAAGTAACCAGAAAACACTCATAGGTTCATAGGTTCATAGGTTCATACTAGGCTATCTGCCCTAGGGCATTTATAAGCCTAGCCAGAGTGTGTGTGGCTTTCACCACCCCTTAGGATGAGAATACTATACCCATTAGTTTGCTGTGCCTCTGTCCAGCAGTGATACAGAGATGATTCCCGGGGTAAACCTACGATCTCCCATCCACTCGTCAAGATTTCTCTTGAACAGAGTCAGTGAGGGGCTCTGCCTCACATGGACTGGGATTCTGTTCCATAGTGTAGGGAGTCTCTGGGTGATGAATCTGTCCCTCCAGCATGTCCTATTTATATCCGTGTTGAGGTTTAAGTCTCTTGCTCTCGTGGCTCTGGTGGATTTGGATTTTTGAGGTGGAGCATGTCCATTAATTCCAGGTTGGACATGGCCTTGTATGTCAGGCACAGATCACCTCTGAGCAGACGGTATGCGACTGAATAGAGCTGGAGTTTCTTCAGTCGGGCATCGTATGACATATGTTTGAGCCCCTTTATCCTTTTGGTGAGGAACTTTTGGGGTCTTTCCAACTGCTGCAGGTGTCGGGTAAGGTACATTCCGAATGGGGCATTGTACTCAATCATTGGTCTGATAAGTGAAGAGTACAGGGGTACAATGACCTCTCCTGATCTGGATGTGAATCCCTTCATGATCAGGTGGGCAATGTAGAAGGTCTTCCTAACCACTTTGGCAATGTGAGTGTCAAAAGAGAGGTTACTGTCAACTTGGGTCCCCAGGTCCCTGATAACTTCTTCCGTGTTTAATGGATTACCACCTATGTGGTAATTAGGGGTTACCTTGTTTTTCCCAAAGGGTATGACTATACATTTTTGGCATTTAGCTTAAGGCCATGGCTCTGGCACCAGTTATCCATTTCTATGAGACCTTTCTGAAGGATGTCTGTGTCTGATGGAGTGTCAATTATGGTGCCCAGTTTGCAGTCATCTGCAAATTTTGTCAGCCACAATCCCCCTATGTTTGCCTGCACTTCAGAAAAATAAATGCCGAACAAGAGGGAGCCCAGGACTGAGCCCTGTGGGACACCGCCGTGACCGGCTTAGAGTCTGACATGGCACCAGCAACTCTAACCCTGTGTGTTCTGTCCTTGAGCCAGTTTGCAACCCATCTTGTGACATATGGGTTTACATCTAAGCTGGTCAGCTTTTCTATGATGCCCGAGTGGGGTATTGTGTCGAACGCTTTTGCTAGGTCAAGGTAGGCTGTGTGAACTGCCTTACCCTCATCAATGGCCTTAGTGACTGTTTCAAAAGTCGACCAAGTTCAAGAGGCAGGATCTGCCCTTGACAAAGCCAAATTGGGTAGGATCCAGTGTCTGTAGGTCCCCAATGTCTTTATTTATGAGTTCCATTATGATCCTCTCCATAGCTTTGCAGACAAGGCTCATCAAGCTTATGGGGTGGTAATTTCCAGGGTCCGTAGAAGCACCGCCTTTGTGGAGTGGGACCACAGTTGCCGTACACCATTCTTTGGGTACGTATCCTGTAGTAAGGCTAAGATTAAACAGCAGCCTTATGTGTGGGTTTAGTTCCTCATTGAGTTCGTGTAGCACACAGCCAGGGACACCGTCCGGTCCCATTGATGCTGTGTTTTTTGCTTTAGAGAGAGCAGCTCTCACCTGGGCATCTGAGATGTTTGGGAGGCTAGACTCTGGTGGGATAGATATTTCTCCTTTTGGGGGAGGGGGGAGAAATTTGCACTGAACCTGTCTGCCAGTATGTTGGCAATGTCTGTGGGTTCAGTGATTTTTTATCATTTTGGACTAATTCTGAGCATATCTGGGAGTTTCCACCCAGGTTTCTAACATAGCTAAAGAAGGCTTTATGATTGTCTTTTGTGTCATTAGCGATTTTTCTCTCAAAGTTGGCCTTGGATGATTTTATGAGTGATCGTAGTTTTTTGCTAGTATTGATCAGAGATGCCTTCCCTTTTATGGATTTTGCTCTGTCATGTAGTAGCTTTCTCCTCTTGTTGTAGAGTTTGTTTATGGCTGGAGTCCACCAGACCGGGCGCCTGCCTTTGGTGGAAAGGGTCTTGATTTTATTAGGGATTGCTTGATCCATACATTCCTGGAGGTGCTCGTAGAAGGCATTTGTAAGGATTTCAGCAGCGTGGGTTGTGGTTTCCACTGGCTCGGGGGCCTTGAAGGATACCACTCCAGTCTTAAGAAGTGTGAAGTTTGCTTTTGAGAAGTTCTTCACTGTGGTCTTTTTTGCTGGGGGTGGGGCGGGATGTGGATCTCCAGTGAGATTAATTTATGGTCTGATCTCACCAATGAGGGATATACTTCCAGTGTGGAGCATTTTGTCCCCATGTTTGTGATGATCAGGTCTAGTATATTTTCTTCTCTTGTGGGAATGGTGACTAGTTGTTCCATAGCATTTGAGTTTATGAACTCAAGGAACCTTTGGGCTAGGGTGTTGGGGCTTGAGTAATGTTCCCAGTCTATGTTTGGGTAGTTGAAGTCACCCAATATGATGGTGTTTGGAGAGACATTCATACTCTCCAGTGTCTTCAGGAAGGCTGTGTGGGTTTCCTGAGTTTGAGAAGGTGGTCTGTAGCATGTTACAAACTGTAGGGCAGTTTTACCTATGGTTAATTGCACCTGGATGGTCTCCGATGCTTCGTGCGTTGCCACTAACCTGGAGGTGTGGTTATCCTTTATGAATATGGATACTCCCCCTCCTTTTGTGGTTCGTCCGGATTTTGGGGCCGGAACGCATGATATGAGGTATAACCTGATAGTGCTGGGGTGCTCTCAGGAGCCTTGAACCAGGTTTCAGTCACAGCACAGACATCGATGTTCTCCATACTGAGGAGGGCTTCGAGGGCGTGCATCTTGAGGTTAAGACTTCTGGCATTGAGCAGTATTACCCTTAGTTTTTCTCCATTTTTGTTTTCTAGGGCGGTAGGTTTATCATTTGAGCCTTGCCTAAAAAAGGCACTATGGGGGTGGCAAGAGCCTTTGCCAATATCCGGAAGCCCAGGGGTGACAGGTGCAAGCCGTCCCTTGCGAAGCAGCGTGGCTTGTCAAGCATGTCATCCCAGGCAGACAGACATTGGATCCCCTTAGAATGACACCAGTAATTAAGCCAATTATTAAAGCTGATCATTTTGTCTCTGTATTGTGGCATCATATGCACTTTCCCACCCGCAGTGTCAATACTTCAAGTATATCTGAAATTTTAGAATTTAAAGCAAACATTTACCTTCTACAATCAAATTTCCTTCTTCCCACATTGACAACACTCAGAGAAAACACCACTATATCAAAATCACAGTTGATCGTACTGTCATTCACAATTACTTACTTTCACTATTTCTAATTCACTACAACTACCTCTCAACCCTCCTTCGTTTAACAAAGCATTAGGGATCTGTCTATATATATGAAGTCCATTTCTGACCAGCTTTTGAGGAAATTAGCTCAAGTGCTATGCATGTTCCATCATTAAACATGTCATGTTATTTTTAATAAATACCAGCAACACATCGGTCTTGGTTTAGATACTGAAATAAACTTTTCTGAATACTATAAGATAATATATACTGTAGGACTGAGTATTTGGACCAAATCGTTGTTTTTGGCTTACAACTTTCACTAAATAAAATTAAGCACAACTTTACTTCATAAGATTCCAGCGCTTACATATCCCTCTTAGGTGAAAGTCCATTACTAACTTTAGGTCTCCAGGTAACTTCAGGTTAGTATAATTATTTTCAGTAGGATTCTGGCACTCACACTTCTTACTTTGTAAACACCAGCTGCTTTCTCTCTCCCCATTGCTCTCTTGGACAGTATCTACTTTTACTTTTCAGCATAACCTTCTGGCAATGTCTCTTTGAATTGTTGTCTTGCTAAGTCTCTGGATTTGTCTGACTCTTCCTCTCTTTTCAGGCCACTGGCCTTGGTTTCTCTGGTCTCTTGGCCTGTGTCTCTCAACTCCAAGCAGCATTAGTTGCTGGCATCACTTTCACTGTATTGTTCCCAGTTTCCATTAAGGGCAGGAGGATGTGGCTTCCTGTTTGTTCCTTCATAATGCATTACACCTCAGGGTGGGACAATACCACCCCCAAGTACCTCAGGGTGGCACTATACCACCCACAAGTGAAATTCAGGGCATTGACCACATTTGACTTGCTAGCTCCTTAATTGCTTGTTTCACAGTCTTGAAGCAGGGGCACCTCCCAACTAACCATAACGTTTTTGAATATCAATGTTACCTCTGTGTCATCCCCTAGGCTACTGTTTCAGCTGTACTTCTACTGGGATCCCTGTGGAAACCAAGAGGTCTGTGCCCATTTCACCAGAAACCATAATTGTGCCCTTTTTAATTAAAGCATCTTCTGAACTGAATTTTCTGAGAAATAAGACCTCAATCCTCCTCCTTGGTAGAAACCACTTTGTTTACTTAGTTTAACAATATGTGTCTATTGATGTGTTTTGTTCTGGCTTTGATGGCCTTCTATTTCTGTTCTACATCTTTCTTGGATCACCACTATTCTTTAGTTTACCTCATTCAGTTCTCTTTTTAGCTATTTCCAGTTGTTTCAACAGTACTGCCCAGTCTCTTTCAGACTGCAGCATACTGTGATTCTTTTTGGGCTGCAGTAGTTCTAGAGCTGGTTCATCTTTCATCTTATTATAGGATTGTTTAATGTTCTGTAGGAAATGTTGTAACTAAGATAACTTCTGCCGATACTCTTTCTTTTTATTTGTAAGCTTTATTCAAGCTGGTATTCCAGTGACATCTCTTTATCTTTCTTGTGGCTTTGTTTCTTTGCACTCATGCTATTTTCCTAATGGTCTGCCAACTCTACACAGTTTGCTATGGGATGTTTTCTTGAATGTATACAGGAACATACTCATGCTCACTAGAAAGGGCACATTTCCACCTTCATTTTGCAGCTCTGAAATTCCTTTTTCTTGTAGCTGGTTGGTCACAGCTACATATATTTCTTTTAGTCTCTACTTGAAAGAACCTTCATTTGCTCAAAGTCCCTAGTTTTATTATTAGAGCATGTGAACTGTGTATTTAAATGCTTATATCCTTATTTGTATTTTGCTTGCTAATTCATTACTTTTCTTTCTTTTTTATTCTGTCATACATCTGATGACCTTCACCTCTTCTCCCATGTCATAAACTGGCCCAATCATTCCCCTGCAGCTGATAACGCTGAAGGTCAGGTTGGCTGGTGGGGAGAGACCACCACCCAGCAGCCTGATGGATTAAACCCTAACACCCTGTGCTGGTCTTCTGTCCCAAACTGGCTCACTCATTCCCCTTCAGCTGACAATGCTGAGGGTTAGGTTGGTGATGGATTAAACCCTAACACCCAGTGCTGGTCCTGTGTCAAAAACTGGCCCACTCATTCCCCTGCAACTGACAAAAATGAGGGTCAAGTTGGTGATGGATTAAACCCTAACACCATGCGGTGGTCTTGCGTCACAAACTGGTCCACTCATTCCTCGGCAGCTGACAATGCTGACGGTCAGGTTGGCTGATGGAGAGAGACCACCACCTAGCAGCCTGATGGATTAAACCCTAACACCCTGTCCTGGTCCTGTGTCACAAACTGGCCCACTCATTCCTCTGCAGCTGACAATGCTGAGAGTCAGGTTGGTGATGGATTAAACCCTAATACCCTGTGCTGGCTCCAGGCTTATTTGGACTTCTTTCCTCAGGTCATTAACAGCAGACTCTGAACTTTGAACTTCAGATTATTTTAGGTCTGTTCCCCTCCTCTTGTAATTCATGCCAGAGGTGTTTGCTTCACTATGTTTCTCAGATATTTCAAGCATGGCTCTCAACCTCTTTGCACAAAAAATCTGGACAAAGCCAAAAATAATGGGGGGGGGGTTAAAGCCCTAAGAATAGGGACACATTTTAAATATTGCTCTTATAAACTTAGAAAGTTGCTAGAATAAAAGTTCTTGCATTAACATGCATTTTGTGAAGGGTATGAAGTCTGAAACTCAAATGCCTGTCATTGTTTAATGAATTCAGTCCTTGCTGATTTGCTAAAAAATCCAGAAAATCATACATTTTTTTGAGGAACAGACCAAAAATATGAGGGAAAAATCTGGACATTCTGTGACTATCTAGACATTTGAGAGGTATGATAGCAAGAGCTCTAATAACGTGGACTTTCACTTTCTGTATATCTAAGGCAGTATTACCCATTTTCTGTGTTAAAGTGTTCATCAGGACATTATTGAGTTCACCAGTAATGTAACTTCTCAACTGATGCTATACACTTTTCAATATATGAAAAAAAATCAGTCAGAGACTCTACCAAGGAGCCTACATTTCTTTTAACTAAATCAGCTCATTTCTCCCTTGAGGCAAAGTTTCCTTTGACAACTGCAATTTAGATTGTACTTTAAGCAAAAATTCCGTTAAGCACACAGTTCATTATGTCTTCCTTTCAACACTTTTTTCCAAGGGAACATACGCCCACCATTGTTAAAGAATGACCACTACAACGTAAATGCTTCATTTGCTTTAACATATTTTTGTCACCCTGTTTCATCAAGTCAAACACTATTCTGAATAAGATACCTATTTCTTTATTTCATCTTTCAGCTACTCAAGTTGTCTGTTAGTCTTTTGTGATGTTCTTAGAAATTAAATATCATACTCTCTCTCTCTCTGCCTTTCTGGTCCTGAATTTACATCCTTAACAAAAATTGTAGTTTTTAGCAAACATTTATAATTTTTCAGTACCATTTTTTACTGTCATAAGTTATTTTTTTAGCAATTCAACTTCAATTTCCAGATTGTAATGCTTCGTTTTTAGCTTAGGTCCATTATAATCAATTGTTTAAAAACCCTGAATCATTTCTTCTTTATTACTATAAAAAAATAAAACAGTAACATCGGTCTAAATTTGACTTATGTTTTGTTTTTCTCCTTACGTTATCATCTCTTTTCATATTCCTATCACAGGCAAGTTATAGCTACTTTCATAACATTTTGATTTTCCATTAAATTACTAAACTTTTTAAGCTCACTTTGTATTCCAACATCACTCAGAGAAACCTTTTTCCGCATCTCAGCCTTGCTTTCAGAGAAACTCGATTGCTCTTTACCACTGCTCTTTATTTCATTACCCCATTCTCTTTTATTTTCAGTACAAGCAATGCCTGGTATTACACAAAAAGAATTATCAGTCTACAGTACCAAATTTTCATAGTATAGAAATGATTTTACTTTTTTATTAATACCTTCTATTATCCAGTCTTTTCTCTTACACACTGCACCTTCGTAAGATTACACAGAAAGGAGCACAGATTAATTACACATTTTGCTAATCAGTTGAGCTTTCTCTGGAGTATATAACTGCCATTTTGTGACTGCAGAAGATGGAGTTGTCTTTGCAGTTAACACTCCTGTGCGAATACAAGGTAAACTTCATAAAATTAGGTAGGTTCACTCACACAAATTTGCCTTGTAGGACATACTTCTCAGAACATAGAACTCATTCTATTGCTACTAAGTTCAGCTTTTAGAAGCCATACCAGCATTATTTCAAACCATAATGAGTGATGCCTGGTGTAATTGCATTCAGTTTCATCACGCCTCTTTAGCTGTCTTCAATTTAGTTTCAGAGATAAAACTGAATTCCCTTTTTCTTTCCTTGGTATAATCCCACTCAGTTTATTGGAGATGGGCAGCTTTAAATAGGTGAAAGAGAAGCAGTTATTTTTATATTTCATCAACATTTGTTATGACAGGTATTATTTTCATCAACTACAGGATTGCTATCTTTAAACACACCTTTTTTTATACCTAAAACAGATATTTTTATCATTTGCAAATGCTAAAAAAACTTAAAACTTTTTGGGAAAAAAAACCTGAAACTTAATGCCAGAAATGCATTATTGTATCTTTTGGGAAGTCATCTTCTACAGGGAACTACCTCATTGACAATGCACCCCTAAGAATTGACCCAGTTATTTGAGATTTGGGAGCTTATGGGGACAGTGACCCAAAATTCGACCAACATGTGTCCATTCTCATGAGAAAGTTATTCTATAGTGCTCAGTTGATAAACAACGGGATTGTGTCTAGATCTAGGGATGTCATTGTCCCACTATAGTCAGTCCTCATTAGGCCAATCATTCAGTACAATGCCTCTTTGTCATATATCTGTCTGGACCCATGCAACAACTGGAATGCCCAGAAAGATACCTTATTAAAACGATACAAGGTCTAAAAAAAAAAGTTCTACATGGGCCAACTCAAAGCCCTGTCGCTGTACTTAGTATCCTACAGATCATTAAGAGATTACCTATGTCTGGCATGTAAGGCATCCTCTGACCAATACTGATGGACTTGCTGTACATTAGCAAGTCATTTTTGACATCAGAATAAACGCCTAAACCAAAAGTTAAATGTCTCCTAAGTATTTAACACAACTCCAAAATATGTATGTTGATGGATATGGTGGGGACTGCATGATGACTGTTCTATATATCTGAGGATTCATGAGCATAAACTGCTTGTTTACCTGATTTCCAGAGTTGGGTATTTCACAAATTAAATGACATCAGAGGAAATGTGATGCAATCTTCTCCCTTGGTTTTTGCATTTCCATTGTTTCTATCGCTGATGTCAAACATGAAACAATAGATAAAGTTTATGTTGTTGGCAGTGGTATAGGTAGTAGTTATGCAGTGGAATATTACTGTTAAAAATCGCATAGTCTCAAAAGAATGGTAGCCAACAGTTGGTAAGTGTTAGTCATGATGCTAATTCCATCTGAAATATTATTTCCAGTAATTGGAAAATTATCCAAAGTAATCATGAATTGGTAGTCATTTTAGGATCTCAACCCAATTTTTGTTATAAAATAACAAGATCTTTAAGGTATTCTTTGAAAAGTCTTCATCAATGGTTAATAGGTAGGGTAACAGTGCAGTTGTAAAGACTTTAAGATATGTCGATTCATAAAAGTGGACACAGTGTCATTTTAAAACATAACGGACAGGAAATATTTGACCCAAGAGAATTTATAAGCAAAAGTGGGCCATAATAAGAAATGTGAATTTTCTTGTTTTAGAGCAAGTGGTTACTGACTTTAATATGGGTAATGTAAATAATATATTAGAGGATAAAGAACTAAAATGGCAACTTTCGTTGACGTTGGCTGCAGATATAAACATGAATTTGTAAACATTTTTGATAGAGGAATTGATGATGCCAGCATTAATTTTGGTCAAGTGATTGTGAGAATTATGTATTTGAACTGCGGTGTATTTTTGTAAGGTTTACCTTCATATAGTCGATCACACATGATCGACTGGCCACTTAAGCGAACTATTTCTGCGAAACCGAAACTGTGAAACATTCCAAATATTGACTTTCCGGCCGTGCCCCACCTCCATACCAGTGCTACCATGGCTCAAAAAGAGGGCGAGATTTTGCCGTTCGGTTATGTGGAATTCAATTTCGGAGACGCTCGCACTTCGGGTTTTGCGGAAGTGATTTCGCCCGTAGTAGGATCGACAATATGAAGGTAAACCTTTTTGCAATGTTCTGATGAAGTTCTGTCATTATATAGAACAAAAGCACTAAACCTTATTTACCAGCCGTTGGTCACCATTCTTTTGAGAGTTTGTGATTTATAAGTCATTTTATTCTGTTGTTTGGTGCAGTTTTATTTGTGAATATTACTGTTAACTTGTTCATGGCGTTTGAGATTAGTAGAGATTGCTGAAGTTGGAAAGAAACAGAGCATTGCAGCACTTCTTCTCTACTCATTTGTTGCCTGATTTTGACAATGATTTCTCTATTTACTTATTATTTTTGCCATGTTTTGTGTGTAAATTGCATTACATTACATTATGTTTGCTTGATGGTGAAAGGAGATAATAAACCTGATTAGTGTGCCCTTCAAGAGCATTTAACTTTCTACTGCTACTGTTTCTTTCTTCTTTTCGATCTTTTCTCCACCTGTCACATACTGTCTTAAATTCTTGAGGGGATTCTGTCTGCACCATCTTTTCTGCTAGAGAGTTCCATTCCATGGATTGATGGAATTAATATCATAACTAATACTTATTCTTCAAATTTCCCAGGAAGAAATACTTTGATATATCAATGGCTTGTCTCATCAATCTGCTGCATGTACAGCTCTCCTTTATCATTTACCCATTATCCTTCTCCCTGACTTGATCTTTGTCCTAATATTCTTTTTGTGCCCTTCATCTCTTTTAAGTCTATATTTTGCAGTCGCTGACGATATCCCTAACCCTTGATCCATCAGTCCCTTACACCACCAAGGTGACTTTCAGCTGGCCTATTGGCTGGCACATCTTTTTGTATGACCTCCAGAATTGCATGGAGTACTCGTGGTTTGGCTTGATTATGGCATAGTAGAATGGGACCATTATGTTTTTGCTCATTAAGCCTATCCCCTTGAAGATAGACCCCAGCTCTATGTCTGCTACTGCCCTCGACCAGCTGTAATCAACAGATCCAGCCATTTGTCACTCCCTTAGTCAATACATCACATGAGAGTTGCTGTGGCTGAGGTTCACTACATTGAATGCATCTCTGCTAAATTGGAACTGCTATCTTTTGCACACTTGTGAAATATTTGAAAATCCTTCTTTAGGGTCCCCATCTTCATGTGCTGCACCAGCTGTTATGTTATCAGCAAAGATGTTGCTTCTGTTCTCTTTCCAATGTGATATGTATGAAACTGCTCCCTGTCAAATGTATGAGATCTAAAAGTGTGAGTCCTGCAACACCAGAAGTTATAGTACATTTACTAAAGAAATGCAATAAATATCAAATCTCACTACAATGTTTTTAAACCATTCTGTAAGGGGCTTCATCTCCTGAAGTGGAGGTCTGTGCCAATAAACCTCTGCTAATTATTTATCCAATCCTCGACATCCCTGAATCCGTACATCAGATAATGGAGAATACTCAAATGTACAACAACTTCTAACTTAGTATACATTCTACCATACCTCTCAACTGTCCACATTTTCCCAGAGTGTCCATATTTTTGCCTCATATTTTTGGTCTATTCCTCATAGAATTTGTGATTTTCTGGCAAATCCTTGGGAAGATCTGAGGACTGAAGTCACTAAATAATGATATACATCTGTGCTTCAGATTTCATATCCTTCAGAAAAAACAACTGCTAAGACAAATCCTGTTGTTCTAGCAACTTTCTAAGTTTATAACAGCAATATTTAAAATCTGTCCCTATTTTTGGGCCTTTGTCCCCCCATTCTGTCAGACTTTGTCCAGAGTTTTTGCACTAAGAGATTGAGAGGTATGCATTACACATATTCGCAGTTTTTCTGCTCAAGGGGGGACAGTTTCTATACCCATAATTTCAGCAAGTCCTTTCTAGAACAAACTCACTAAAGAGTTGTGAGTTGGAGTGATTGACTTATACCCTTTACTAGAGATGTTGTTCCTCTTCTCATGACTCTGTGTGTGCTACCCTTTAAACATGCAGTGATCTGCTTCCTCAGTCTCAGTCCATCCCCTCAGACTCTGTAGTTTTTGAAGCAGCCACCATTATGGGATAGAGAGGAAATCTTTGGTAAACTCCCAGTAGACAGTATATTCCAGTAATCCCCTGTCAAATACTTCTGCAGGCCGGACATTATACTGGTTTATGTTTTGTTAACAGCTCCTCCCTTCTTTCCATGAACCTGCCATGACTGTAGCTCTTAAGGTTGCCGTCCTTGAGGAAAATAAATAACCTTTCTGACAAAATTCCTGACGTGAGCTTCCGTGCCAATGTATTAACACTAACACATTTACAGCGCCACAGATTTTGACCTGATGTTCTTCCTTTGTACAAGGATACAACTCTTGACATCATCAAATCCTTGTGGCCAGTAGTATGTCAAAAATGTAGTTGACAGGTACTTGAAGACCCAGGAGAGCTATCTCCTCCCTTAGGGAGTCAGATCCCTGTCTAGCTGTTTCTTCTCTGTCCTGGATTAATTGCATTGCTGTCCTTGCTCTTCCTTACCTCTCTCAAAGCAAAGCACTTTCCATTCCTTTATGAAGAATGAAGTAACCTTTCCAGCCCTCTGCTTTTCCAAACCTTCCATAAACTCACTCCCATCTATATTAAGCTGGCCATGTCTTTATCTTTCTGCCTCTTTGCAGCTATATATTTAAAAGCCTTAACCTCTTTAATTCATTGCGCATCTGCTTGCCATCTTAAACAGGCCCTTCATTTCTCACTCCTTCCTTTCCACTTCATGTATTTTTTTTCCTTGCCTTAACCATGAGCATAAAAATCTTATGTAGCCGCATTGGCTTTATTCTGTTTATCCGTATTTGCTTCTTCATCAAGCTTTTCTATATAAATGTGAGCATATGATCCTGAACCATTCCCATAGTACACATACACTCTTAGGGTGCTTCCAGGCTCCATTATCCATTTCTCACAACTTCCTTGCTCAAAAATTCTGGACAAAGCCAAAACTAAAGGGGGCATAAATGCCCATAATACATGAAGATTGGTAAATATTACTCTGTTTCACTCAGAAAGTTAACAGAAGAACAAGATTTGCATCAGCATGCATTTTCTGAAGAACAGGTATGAAACTGTAATGTCTGTCTTTGTTGACTGACAGTAATCCTCAGTGATTTACTGAAAAATCTAAATTTTTATGCGATACAGAGCAGAAATATGAAGCAAAATCAGGGATGTTTTGCAAAATCATGGACTGCTGAGAGGTATGCCATTGTCTTTAATCATCTTTTCCAATTTGACATAATCCAATACCCTAAAACCCACTCCATACTCTTTGCCTTTGTGTTATTACCCTCTCAAGCTCTAAATCATACAGTGCCTTAGTCAGTGTTAGCAGACAGCATATTTACCAGCTCAGTCCAAACTCTTTCCATGTTGGTTCTGGTTAAATTCAGAATTCTGTCTTTTGAGGTACAGTCCTGCACTTGCCGAATCTGTTATTATTTGAACTCTCAAGTCACATCTGAAGTCATATCACACTCTTTCTCACTGTACAATGGAGGCCAGATCTCCCAATCTGCACCTGGCAGTTTCAGATCCTGCTTGAGTAGAATTCCTCCAGTTTGCAACTCTTTGAATCTCTCTTGATCTCTATGGGGCCTCATGCTCTGTACTTTCATACCAGCACTCCACCTTCTCTTACCATAGCTATCAGGGGAGTTACACTAGGTTCTGAATTTACTTGTTTTAGTATTGTCTACATTTGATAGCATTCCTTCGCCTTGGCCTTGCATTTTATTATTTGTTTTACAGAGAACCCACATTTTCCATTCTTACCCTTTCTGGTATTCCTTAACAATTTATAGCCTGTTATTTAAATGTCCCATCCTCTAGCCACATGCTTATATTTCTGTGACACCAACAATGCTAACTCTCCTATCCTGCAGTAATGCTTGCAAATTCCCTATATTGCTGCCTGGTTTCCATTCAGTTCAAACTAATAAACTAATACTACAGAGCTGTTTCACATGACATTTTTTTTATTTTTATACTATATTTTGCAATAGTTTTCCCCTTCTGCCTACTTTCTGCTTGCCTAACAGCCCCATCTGCTTTTGTGTCATATTCTCTCTTACATTTTTGTTTAAATATATATGGACTGTACAACAACTCATGTCATACTGTAAAATTATTAGTATACTTGATATTTATTTTACTAGAATGCAGAGAGCATTAGTGCATAAAATAAGTATGATTCTTGAATCTCTGTGAAATGGATTACGTAAGTATAAGATTGTTGACAGATTTGTCTCTTCAATTTTATAGTTGTAAAATAGAGACAGGATATTTAAATACTACGATATCCCTACACAACATATGCAACAATGCTTTACTTTCCAGTACATAAAGCTATTCTAACTAGAGAAATGCATACCAAAGGGTGCCTGCATATTCCAGTCATTCATCAAGAATTCCATATTTCTGTTTATTTAGTGGGTAGTACAGTGGTGTGCCAGTAAACATTGTTGCTTCACATCCAGTGTGTGTGTGTGTGTGTGTGTGTGTGTGTGTGTGTGTGTGTGTGTGTGTGTGTGTGTGTATGTATGTGTGTGTGTATGTGTGTGCGTGTGTATGCATGTCCTGCAGTGAGTTGGTCCCACATCTACAATTAATCTCTCTGCCTTGTGTTAATTCATGTATACTAGGTATGCATACTAATGAGTGAATTAATGATTCCCCAGATGCATCCCAGGAGACACAAGCTGTCTAGCAACATTGTGTACTGTGTTGTTGATATACATTCTGTGTGTTCCATTTTGCTTGTTCATAAAACTGTTTCTTACTTCATATATATCTGTCTGTTTCTTAGGTCTTAAGTCGCTAGGAATGACGATTGCTCAGTGCTACGAAGAAGTAGGTCTGCTGCTCCTGTTTCTTTCAGTGGGCATTTCCATATTCTCTACAGTAGAATATGCTGTTGAACATAAGATTCCGGGATCAACATTCTCGAGTGTACCTAATGCGTGGTGGTGGGCAACAACCTCCATGACTACTGTTGGTTATGGAGACATTCGACCTGAAACAACTGTAGGGAAACTGGTGGCCTTTCTGTGCATATTATCTGGAATTCTAGTTTTAGCTTTGCCTATTGCCATTATAAATGATAGATTTTCTGCATGCTATTTTACTTTGAAGTTGAAAGAAGCAGCACTTCGACATCGAGAAGCTTTGAAGAAACTCACAAAGAATACGGCAATTGATCCCATTGTCAATATCAATTTACGAGACCTGTATGCTCGCAGTATCATGGAAATGTTACGTTTACGCACCAGAGAACGGGCAAGCACCAGAAGCAGTGGAGGGGAAGACCTCTGGTGGTAGCATAACATTTTTTTTATTATGGCCAGTAAGCACACCATTTCTGTTTTCCAAGTTGGAAAAACTTATGATTAAGTATTGTACGTGTCCAAGTTGGGTACATTAGAAAATCAACATGCACAACACCACTCATACTGTCTATACTTGATCTACAGTGTTTGAAAAAAAAGCATTTTGTATGGGTGTAAAAAAAAAAGAAACTGGTTCAAAGTTTTTTAAAGAAATACTAAACTGCAGTAAATTGGTTTATTTATATATTTTAAGATAATCAGATGACAATAAATGTAGACCTGTTTGGAGTTATGTAACTTTAAACTACTTATTGTATTTTAAGCCTGTTTATGTCATTGCACACTTTTCTATGTGCTTGTAATAAAATATATAACTTTAATGTATTTGATAAGACTTTTTGTTCCAACAGATTGAACAGGAAGTATTTGTATGTCTTTGGCAAAAAAAAAAAAAAAATATATATATATATATATATATATATATATACACATATATATATATATATATATATATATATATATATATATATATATATAGTAAAAGGTTGTAAAATAGGGAAGCATTTAATGCTTTTAAATAACAATATGAGATAAGATTCAGATTATGCTGCAATTATAAGCATTTTATGTTTCATTTGAAATATTTTACTGTAGAGAACTACATACATCATGTGATTACACTGTGATATTTAACAAATTGCTAAGCCAGTCCTTTTTCCGAGCAGTGATAGAAGTATGTCAGATTAATAAATGTCTTAGATACAGTATTTTTATAGGTGAGTTTTTAGTAGGTTTACTTGAGATGTTTTTTTCCAGTAAAATATGCTGCTGCCTTTGAATATGTCTTTATTCACACTGGGCAATGAGTGGTATCTAAGAGCAGAATAAAACTGATACCATCCTTGGCTACCAGAATCAAATTATATAAAAATAGGTTTCTGGACCATTTTGTGAGGAGCGTAGCAGTTCTCTGCAGGAAATAAGTATTTCTGTTTCTTTGTATAAATACCCAAGAGAGACATTTAGTGATTGGCCCAACATTAAGAGCCTGATATATTTAACAGTCTCAACATGATTTTTTTTCAGTTAGAAGACTAGTCAGTAGTTTGAAACTGAATAAATTAAAGTTAAATGATGCCTGCTTGTGTGTGCATTATGATTTACAGAGATTTACTAGGTTTTAAATTATTATGATTCTCACCTGTATTACATGCTATTTGCCTGCTCTCTGGAATGTAATTCTAACATCATAAGTCTTTAGAAGTAAAGGATTTTGGAAACCTCAGTTATTTTTAACTTTAAACAGAACAAATTAAAATTATATATGTCAGATTTATTTTACTAGTATTAACATATTAGCTACCTCATGCAGAAAAGTTGTCTTCAGGAAATCTGATTAACACAAGCTTGAAAAATATCTTTTTTCACATTTGTAGAAACATTTTTTTTCACATGCAGACTGTAGTGAGGTGTTTTCCTAATGGTATCTAGCTGTTAGCTTGTTTTCACAGATGAATGGTTACATATTTACATCTATTGTTTCTGCCAGATAAATATGTATTTTGTATTGTACAGTGCACTTTCCCATATTAAGTTTTCATTTTAAACAGCATCATACAAGCTAGAAAGTGTACTTGTATGAAATATAAAATGTAGATGGACACTGTTGAATATTTCAAAGATTTCCTAACATCCCAAATGTTGTAACATTTCCATTTGATTATTTAGTTTAAACCTGTATTACATATTCTGTTTTACATAAGTAAGAATACATTCACAAAGATCATTCTCATGTTATATCACTGACATATGGTTATGATAGTGAAATGTGGAATATATTTTTAAATACGTTATTTAGTATTTGTTTAACATCAATGCTTCTTGCAATTTTTTCAGCAGTGCCTTTGACCATAAACACACACACACACGTATATATATATATATATATATATATATATATGTATATACACGTGTGTGTGTGTGTGTGTGTGTGTGTGTGTGTGTGTGTGTGTGTGTGTGTGTGTGCATGTGTGTGTTTTAGGCCCATCATTTATTGAACTTGCAAATGAAATGCAAGCACTTATGAAGATTATTCTAGATGCAGATATTTTGCTTAGGAAGTGAAGGTTCGCTACATTTCTGGAGTACACTTTTTATTTGGTAATTATGTAAGTGAAACCTATAAAAATTAACCATTTTAGTCATGAATTGAGGCATTTCTTCCACAACACCTGCAAATTTAGCTGGGACACTGGCCAACTACACTTTATTGCTAGCCTTGTAATTTTAAGCAAACTGTCTTGTATGATATTAGAACCCAAAGCCGTCTGATTTTCCAACATTAGAAATGAACATGCTACCAAGTGAGTTAAGTTAAGAGGATATATGCATACAGTGAACTGGTTGTATTAGACAGTAGCAGGCATGATTTAGTATCTTGGGTGCATGACACATGAAAAGTTGAAAAGGGTTACAGAATAGCAAACACCATTTTTCATGTAACATGGATGAATAAATATTTAAGAGTTTGCCATAAATTTAAAATGCAGCAATGAATAATACATTTCACTTATAACAGTGCTGTTGTTGATTCATCTCTAGCTCTTTGTGGGAGTAGAACTGCTATCAGTACTAAATGGTTGGTGTGATTTACATAGTGACAAACTGGCAAGTAGAAAGACAGGAAATGCTTAGAATTCTAGATGCCAGGCTCTTAAAATGCTTAGGCAAACTCATTATTTTATTTATTTATTTATTTATCTGTCTTTTTATTTACATATCTAGCTGTCTGACTCTCTCTCTCTCTCTCTCTCTATATATATATATATATATATATATATACACATTTATTTATGTATTCATTTATTTGCATTTGTTGAGTAGGATGATCTGACTGGGCTACACAGCTACACATGACTCCTTTTCAGTAGAGGTCTGAGGAGAAAAGCTCCAATTTTTATGTGTTCCACACATTTTTTTCTTTAAAGATTAGTAGTTTTAAAAATCAGTATATTATTATCCATAAATAGACATAGGTAACGCTGTTATATAAACTGCTACTTCTTACGAGAGAATGCAGGATGTCATACATTGAGATATTCATGTACAATTTTCACAAACATACTTTAAGAGATATGCAAATACGCATATGCAAGTGCAGTTTTAGCAAGCATGTTATGGGACAATCAAGAAGAAATTTCACAAATATGAATGACTTGAATTGAAGTCATATGGCAGAGTACAAAAGCTAAGACTGGAAAGATGAGAATTGGGAAGGCTTATACTGTATGTTTCAGTCACATGTTGAGGGATATTTACATAGTCTGTCATTATAAGTACAGCTAGCAATGTATTTTCATAAAAAAATTACAGGATAGACCTGGTGAAAATTTGAGGCTGCTCATTTGATTTTCTAGGTTTACATTAAAGGTGACAGTGGTGTTACTCTGTTTGATGTGTAGTGTGAATCTATCACTTCAATGTGTAATATTTATCTGGTGCTGAAGCTTTAGTTTCTTTAATCAAGTATTTGAGGTACCATTCATTTTGCGAAGGAATAAGAGGTCAAATAGAGTTGAATCTTTCATTGCTCAAAACGCTAAATACGGAGGTGTCTTTAAGAGGGTGAGTATACTATGAGGGTCCAGTTCCTCCTGATAATTAAGATTTCTGAGGCTAATGTTCATTTAATTATGAATCTCTGAGGCCTGTTAAGTTGTGTGATATGTTTTGACAAATACATGCCAAAAGGTGCATTATATTCAATAAAGGGTGTGATAAGATACAAGTAAAGGGATATTAAGACTTCTTTGGATATAGTGAAGATACCGTTGAATATTAGATAAGCCAGATAAAAGGCTTTCCAAACTGCTGTGTTAACATGATGGTCAAATGATAAAATACTTATAGTGCCAGACACGACATAGCACCAGAAACACTACCGTTCGACATTTTCCAAAAATATGAAATATACACACACACACACACACACACACACACACACACACACACATACAGACACACACACACATACACACACACACATGCCCACAGTTATATAAATAACATAAACACTCAGAATTTTCCAAGGTACATTACTAGCATTATCTGGCTTTTCAAGTCACTTGGTTTTGGCACTACTAGTATAAACTATAAACTAGTGAAACATGGCTAAAACCAGGTACAAAAGATGATGAAATACTCCCCCCAGTTTGCTCCATACTACGACTGAATCGACTCAACAAAAGAGGAGGTGGAGTTGCTATCCTCTTTAAAGACCATCTCACTTTAGCTTTCCTTGACTCCAAAACTCCACAACTGGACAGTGCAGAAATCATCTATACCACACTAACTATAAATTCTTGGCTGCTATATCCCACCTTGAAATAATGTCCCAGTTATAGAATGTCTATTGCACTGGGCAAGAACTACCCTTAGTCAGGAGACATTCATACTGGGTGGTTTTAATTTAGACTGGTTTGCATGTGATACACATCACCCCATCCATCACATAAACTTGCATGGTTTTACATAATCTATTCAAGAATCTACCCAAATAGATAAAGCTAGCAAAAAACAATCAACCTTGGATTGGATATTACTAAATAACTCTTCTCACTCATTTCAACCATGTTGCCTTCCTGATGGTCTGAGCGACCACCTACCCACATTTCTTATATGACTACACATATTCTAACCAAAACCTACTATGTTTAAACAACTTAGAAAAAAACATAACTTTATTCTTGACAGCTTCCTAGCTGACCTCCAAAGGTGCAATTGGACTCCACTCAAATACCATGACCTAGATGATGCAGTGAACCACTTTAATAAATCCTTTTTAAATATGTTAAGTGCACATGCCCCTGTTAGGACCAATAGAGTAAATCAAACTATGCCCCCTGACTAGGCAGAGACACTAGGGCCCTTCTGAAAAGTAAAGATAAAGCCTGGGAACTATGGTGTAAGACTAACACAGTAGTTTCTAAACAACAGTATCAGGAATTTAGAAATAAGGCAAAAAAAACCCCAAAACAAATAAAACAAGATAAAATAAATTTCTATCGTAACATTCAAAACACATACCCAAAACACCCTCAAAAACTCTGGCCTGCTATAAACTCAATCCTTCACCCAGGATAATCTACTATACATACCCCAAACATCCACAACAATTCCGATAGCATAGCTACCATTTTTAACAAACATTTTACTGAATCTATAATTGCCCTTTCCAAACAGCAAACTCCTACTCCTGATACCAAACCAGGCAAGTCTACAGAAGCAATGCCTCATTCTCTTTGTCCCCAGTTCCTACAGCCACTATAAAAAAACTACTACAGAAACTAAAACCTATTACACTTGCCTTAGATAACTTACCCAGTGAATACCTCAAAATTGCAGCTGAATCTATAGCCTTCCCAGTATCAACCCTTATAAATAGATCCATTCTTGAAAACAAGGTTCCTCAACTGTGGAAAATCTCCCATGTAATCCCACTTCATAAAGGAGGACCTTCCTCAGAACTGACAAACTGTCATCCAATTACTATTTTTTCACCTCTTTCTAAGCTACTTGAAAGGTGTGTTCATCTCCAGGTCAAGAAATTCTTAATAACAAATAACCTTCTCTCAAACACTCAACATGGGTTTCGCCCATAGCATAGTACCACTACTGCTCTCTTATCCTTCACTAATACCATAAACCATCACCGGAATAACAACAACTTTGTATCTGGCGTCTTTCTAGAGCTATCAAAAGCTTTTGACATGGTCTCCCATTTCAAAGTAATAGATGTACTAACCAAACTATGCTTCTTACCATCTGCCACAGCTTGGTTTAATAACTATCTAGCCATCAACGTTCTGTTCTCTGGCAAGGTGACCTATCTCCATGCCTTCCTTTATCCAGTGGTGTCCCCCAAGGATCTATCTTGGGCTCCCTCCTTTTCTCCCTTCTAACTAATAATCTACATACAGCTACTCCATGTGGTTCTATAATACATTCAGCACTTATCTGTGCTGCCACTTCTCTATCAGCTCTTCATCCTCAAACACAGGAATCTTTCACTTCTGTTGAAATATAGTTAACCAATGTCCATCTAATCCTGAACCCAAACAAAATTAAATTATTACTCTTCCAACCTATCAAGACATCAATCTTAAGCCCACCATTTAACATAATTGCCAAAGAAAATACTGTCATCTTCCTGACAACCTTTGCAAAGCTTCTTAGAGCAGAAACAGACAAAAACCTAAAATTTGACTTACATGTTTCCCTAACGATAAAAAAGTCCATAAGAAACTTGGAAGTCTATATAGGCACAAAAGGTTCCTGACCAAAATGGCCAAAATTACATTAGCAAAAACCTATCTGCTCTCCACTCTACTTATATGCCTCTCCAATTTCAACTAATCTTAGGAAAACTGACCTATCTAAACTAGAAGCATGTTATAATAAAATTGCTAAGTTTGCATCTGATTGCCCATATGGAACACATCATTGTACAGCTTTAGGGATACTAGACTGGCTTGAACTTCCCAACATTATTCTTTACAACCAACACTCTCTAACTCACAAAACTGTAACACAACCAACCAGAATCCCTGCACTACAAAATTTCATCCTTCCTTACACTTCCAGCAAACCACTTCACTCTAACAATAAGAACTTACTCACCATCTCCAAGGCCAACAACACTGCAAGAGAATCTTTATTTTCCAACTATATATCTCATATATGGAACTCCCTTCCTAACTGCAGTCTCTCAATCTCACCCACTAACTACTTTAAGTCATCACTTAAAGCTTATCTAAAAATAATTGGCTATGTTCCTGTACTAACCCCTCATGAATGCTCTGATGCATCACAGTATACCCCAATCATATCCAACTTCTTCCCCGGTGTTTAATCTTTCATTCGTACCGGCCTGTCTTAACCTTATATCTTGACAGAAGTTATACTTTGCAGATAGTACTAGCTAGGTTCAAAGCCTAGGTTTTGTTGTCATGATATAACAAATTTGTATTTTCTTATGTATACTACATTTTGTTTACTTTATTGATTATTGTAATCCGTGCATTAAAATTTACTGTTACTCATGGAGATTTTCTCCCTGGGTCTCCACTGAAAAAGGACTTGTGTCCAGTTGGACTTTCCCAGTAAACAAATGTTAAATAAATAAAATAATAAATAAATAAACAGCAAGCCATCCCATATATTCATAATGATTTAAAATCATTTAGCAGTGTTTATAATGCAGTACATTCCACAGGGGCATGGACAGTGCATTTTTCAGTCTTCAGTCATAATATTTCATACAACATGCCTTAATAATATGTGTAATACATGAAGCATTCTGCTATTGTTCCAAAAATGAGAGGAAAACAAATTTGCTGCAGTCACTCACATAAGTACGGATGTAGCTATATAAGTTTATAATAAGTGAGCTTCTTATGTATGCACCTAAATGTGATAGAAGAAACTGCACCTCATGCTGTCACACAAATGACTGTGACCTTGAACTGCAGCAGTGACCCATTCACAGTTTTAAAGCCTGCATCAAACCTACCTGCCACACTAAAAGCAGCCAGTCACAACCAATGTGAAGTTCTAATCACAGACAACTTTCAAGTTGTTACGTTCCTCATTGTGCCGCACATTTTTTTAACTAAAGCTAACACATGGGGCAGCTAAAACTCTTCATGTATTACAGATGTTTATGGTCAGTTGTGTGATAAACTCTTTGCTATGTGTTCTTGAAATGGGTATCAGAATGTGTCTTTCAAGCTTTGCTCTTGAGTTAAATTTTTTTATATCCATTTCTTGAATACTTAAAACTGTGGTTTATAATCAGAGGCCAAGTCACAATATCATGAATTTTGAAAATATGAATGGATATCTGAAAAATATGCAATTGACAAATATTAAGATGTCCATTATAATGCATCCTGGAAAAACAGTCTTAGTATCATTTTATTTATCATGCTGTGCTTTTTGATACCTTACTGTCTTTTAATGGTAAGTCATTTAGGAAAGCAATGTCTAAATAAAGTCATGATACAATAAGGAGCTATAGGTATCAGATGGAGATGCATGAAAAATGTCCATTAAGTGATGAATCATAAGTCAGAAACAGACAACAGATTTAGCTGGCATAAAGACTATGGGCTGGATTCATGAAGGCTTGCATTGAGTCTAAGAGTAGAGTAAGACTTCAGCAAGCCAACATGTCCACCGAGCGATCCAGGAACAGCTGACAGGGGCGTGCAACTGAGCTCTCCAAACTAGCCCTACATGGACAGGGCTGGGATATGCAAATTACCTCAATTGCAGGCAAAAGCCATGCAAATGAGGTAAAATTGTGATCCAGGAAACCCAAACCTGTCCGAGTAGGAGTAGTGTTATTTGCAGAAATGTACTCAGTTGATAACTGAGTACGGTTCTGCAAATAGCAAAACGGAGCCGTGTCAGCTGGAAAAAAACATGCATTCACAGGAGGAAGCATGCCAAGGGCCAAAAATACAGCCATTGGCAATGGGAAGTGTTGCAAATTAAAAATAAAATAACTTTTTTTTTTAATCCCGATTTTCGGGATTTAACCATAGCACAGCACCGCGCAAATGCGCTGCACCCTAAAAAGCAGAAAATTAATAATTAAGATCCACAAATGTGGATTTCATAGCTAAAATGAATTTACAATGCAAGGGAATGGCATGCTGAAGACAACGTAGCCACCGAGTAGAGGTTGCTAAGGTGGGAAGCTCAGTCTAAGAGATGTAACTAAGCATTAGTAGGCAATCCTATGCAAATGAGAGTTATGATAGTGAATTGCAAGTTCACATAGCAAATGAGCACAGTCAGTGGAGTGTAGGAGTAGGATAAGGGGAGTAACAGAGTAGAAGATAAGTGACATCACGAGGGGGGTATGTATGAAAGGAGTGTAGCTCATTGGAGCAGAGTGACATGTGTCAGCTTACATTTACATAATAGTGAAAGAGGTGTGTCAACAGGTAGGCCAGGTAAAGTCAAGAAATCAAAGGTGTATGCTGTGGATAACACCAAAGTCTCTTGCTGAGCATACATGCGTGCGTGTGCGCGCCAGTAAACCCAAGTAAGACAGTGTGCATGCGTGTAAGCATGTGTGTGAGTGTGTAGGTTTGAGTAAGCATATGTAAGGTTGTGTAAACAGTTGTAAGCACGTTTGCGCCAGTGTGCATGCATTTTAACAAGAATAAGCAAGTTTTAGTCCATGTAAGCATGTGTGCATGCGTGTGAGCTGGTGTGCGCATGTTTGCGCTTGTTTGCATGGCGCTGCCCCCTGAGGAAACAGAAAGGGAAAAGGAAGCACAACAAATAGCAGGAAGTTAACCAGGGAGTACTAGCAGAGCTAGCAGGGGAAAACAATCAGAATCAGCCAATTACGCAGGCATTACACTAGCCCAGCCCAGCACTCAAAACCCAGCAAAAAACTTTCCAGTATGTATTTCTCAGACACACTGCAGCACTGCAGTAAGCTAATAGAAGTGAAAACTGAAAAAGCTTTACTGAGACAAAGAAATGTTAGGGGCTGCCATTGCTGTCATAAGGCAACATATGCAACATGCTGAGGGTGGTGACAATGCAAATGCTGCTGAGCAACCCACAGTGAGGAGACGGAGAAGAGTGTACAGGCCTAGGGTAACCTACCAGGGGCTACATGAGCTGGAGATAGTGGAGCGCTATAGAGTGGACAGAGACCTCATGCAGCAAATTGTTGAGCTGTGCAGGCCATGCCTCACACACAGAACCAACAGAGGGGAACCCATCCCAGTGGAAACCAAGGTATGTGTTGGCCTAAGAATATTAGCAACAGGTACCTTCCAGAGACCAACTGGTGATATGGGGATTTCACAGGCATCAGCATCTAGGGTACTGCACAAGTTCCTGAATGCCATGGCAGCACATGTCGTGATCATGTATATTTCCCCAATTCCCATGAGGTATTGGCCAGCAATATGCATCTCTTCCAGCAAATAGCGGAATATGGGTGCAATAGACTGCATGCACATTCGCATCAAAGCACCAGCCGGTGAGCGGGGTAGTGTCTACTATAATCGCAAAGGTTACCCCTCCATCAACTGCCAGGTCGTGTGTGATGCCCAGGGCATAATAATGAATGTGTGTGCTGGATGCCCTGGAAGCTACCATGACTCCCATATCTGGCATCTGACACAGCTGTACCAGACATTTGCCAATGGGGACATCCCTCATGGTCACCTAGTGGGGGATGCTAGATATGCACTCAAGCCGTGGCTGATGACACCCATCAGAAATGCACACACACCTGAACAGGAACGCCATAATGAGGCACACCCACAAACACGAAATGTAATTGAGCGTGTGTTTGGGCTGCTCAAGTCACAGTTCCGGTGCCTGGACACATCTGGTGGAGCCTTGCAGTATTCATCAACTACATGTACCCAAATAGTCATGGCATGTGCTATGCTACACAATATGATCCTGAGAAAACAGCTGCAGCAGGAGCAGCATAGGGCTGGGCACAAAAGCCCCCCCACCATTGCCAAGGCCATCACAGGCAGAGCGTGACTCAGAGGAGGAACATCCTGAGCCTACCCCAGTAGGCAGAAGATGTGCCCAGTATGCTTTGGCCTTGGCAAAGAGGCAACGCATAGCATATACACTGGCTCAGTAGGAACCCTGGAAATTATACCTCTCTCCAACTTGCACATACAGTAAAAGCGATGCCTAACTTGACACTACCTGTTAACAAACATGTATAGAGAGTGTAAAATGTGCATCTGACATAGGCAGTCCTGCAGCACCACCTGAGGCATGATTGCTACGTGTTAAGCAATATAAAGCACTGCTAAACAGCTCTCACCACTATTTAGTATATGTAAACAAAATTGCACACACTAAGTAGCACAACTACAGGCAATGTTGAGCAATATTGTGCACTGTCCAGCAATGTTGGGCAACATTGAGCAATGTTGTGCAAGTCTGGTCAAATGTGGGTATAGTTCATCAAAAGCAGGTTAACAAGTTCATATTTGCTTCACTTTTCTTGAAGCAGTCTGTTTTGGCTTGTATGAAAATATGAAGCAGTGACAGTCCTCGAACCCAGGATACAGTGCACTATAGTCAGAGTACAGAACTACTAAACCATGACAGTATGTCAATGGTCAGCTTGTATGAAAAAATGTTGATAAGTCAATGCTAAGTATCTTATGGAAACCTTGCAGGCGTAGCATAATCCCTGTTGAGTTAAGACACAAAGGTGAGGCCTGCAGTAATAATAGAACCTGATATAGTATAAATGTTAATATTGGTAATGTTCACACACATCAACAAACGTAGTGGACCTTAGACAGCAACGTACTGCAAGGTCACACTGGGCATGCTCACACACTTGAAACTGTGAGACAAATGTCAGGCAACAAAACACTGAAAGTCTGAACTGGGCATGCTCACACACCTAGGTCAAGTTTGAGTGCAGCAGTGGGCCACACATATCCCTCAGTTGCAAGTGTCAACCCAGGAACCTCACACTATTCACCAATCCACCATGTGCACACAGTGATATGACAACAGACACAATATAAAATAGTGAAATCCTGTCACAATCAAATATGTTATGCAGAAACCTAGGTTGTTCTTAGGAAGTAGTAAAGCAAAGAAACAAAACCTGCAATCAGTACTATCACTGAACAATGTGCATCCCGAACATTAGCATAGGTTCAGAGGTTGACACTAGGCTATCTGCCCTAGGGAATGTAGAAGCCTAGCCACAGTGTGTTTGTATTCTGCAATCACGCTAGATCAGTAGGCTGTGCCTGTCAATAGTAGGTCACACAAGATATCCCACATATGTTCATTTCATTCTGCCTCTGTCTAGCAAGGACCCATAACATATCCCAGGGCTAAACATACGATTACCCGTCCACCTGTGAAGATGTCATCTGTAGGTGGTGAGCATGGGTCTGTGCATATATGGTACTGTGTTCACATTCCTGAGTGAGTGGAGCCTCTGTGATGGTAATATGCCCCTCCAGCATGTCCTATTAACATCATTACTCACGTACCTGTCCCTGGAGCATGTAGCTGTAAGGGACTTTGATATACTCATGTGGAGCCTGTCCAGCAATGCTGTGATGGACATGGCATCAAACAAAAGGCACAGACTGCATCCAAGTAGGCAGTAAGCAACTGAGGAGAGCTGGGGTGACCATAGCCAAACTGTGCATACCATCTGTGTGAGTCCCCAGAGCCACTTGGTTATGTAAATTTGTGTACATTCCAGTTGCTGCAGGTGTTGGGTAAGGTACATCCAAAATGGGCCATTGTATCCAAGCATGTGCCAGATAACTACAGGGTCACAATGACCCCACCTGATCTGGATGTAAAACTGTATGGGATAAGGTTGCCTAAATAGAAGGTGTGTCCAACAACATTGGCAACGTGAATGTCAAAGGCAAGAGTACTAAGTATTCATGTCCCCAAATCACAAACCACACACACTGTACGTGATGTATCATTGCCTATGTGGTAATGTGTGTGCACGATGTTACTACCAAATGTGATGACTATGCATCTAAAGTAGGGTAGCTCTAGGCCATGGCTCTGGCACAATTCATCCATCTCTGTGAGACCCTTTCTGAGGATGCTTGTGCCAGCTGTGGAGTTTAATATGGCACACAGTTTGCAGTCATCTGCAAACATGGTCATCCATATTCCTCCTGTGTTACCCAGTATGTATCAGAAATATATACAGAACAAGAGAGATCCCAGGACTGAGCCCTGTGGGATGCCATGTGTAACTGGTGTATAGTCAGACATGGCACCTGCAATACTGACCATGTGTGTGCTATCCATTATCCAGTTAGCAATCCATCTTGTGACATATGTGTAGATATTGAATCTGGTGATCTAATATGTAAAGGCCAAGTGGGGTATTGTGTAGAAGTGGTGTGCAAGCTCCAGGTAGGCTGTGTGGACAACCCTGTGTATGTCTATGGACCTGTTAACTGTTTAAAGACATCAAACATCTGCAAGAGGCAAGATATGCCCACAACAACACCAAATTGTGTAGGATCCAGTGTCTGTAGGGTCACAATGTGTATGTGTATGTGTTCCATGATGATACACTCCATAGCATAGCAGACCAGGATAGTTAGGCATATATTGTGATAATTTCCAGGGTCCCTTGTGGCACCAGCACTGTGGAGCAGATACACCATAACTGTATGCCATTCCATGGGTACACATCCTGTAGTAACTGTGATATTGAACAGTGACATAATGTGAGTGTGAAGTTTGTCATGAATCTCGTGTATGCCTCAGTCTGGGACACTATCTGGTCCCTCTGATGCTGTGTTGTCTGCTATGGAGAGGGCAGCACACACATGTCCATCTGTGATGTCAGGGAGGCTACACCCTGTTGTGATGGACATGTGCACTGCAGGGGGGATGGTGGGGAAACATTCCCACTGAACCTGTTGTCCAGGATGTTCGCAATGTCAGTGGGTTCACTGTATCATTTGTAATTCTGCAGTAACTCACAGCATATCTGTGAGTTCCCACACAGGTCCCTGACATAACTAAATAAGGCCTTGTGATTGCCCATAGTGTCTGTTGCAAGTGTCCGTTAGAAGTGGGCCTTAGATGAATCAACAACTGATCATAGCTATACCATAGTACTGATCAGAGATGCCTTCCAGATTGTGATTGTGCTCTATAATGTAGTAGCCTCCTCCTGTCCCTGTATAGCTCAGTAATGGCCGTGGTCCAGTAGACAGGTCCCGTGCCTTTGGAGGAGTGAGTCTTGTAGTTATCTGGGATAGTATGATCCATGAATTCCAGTAGTTGTCCATAGAATGTGCTTGTAAAGTATGAAGTTGTCTGAGCTGTAATTAACACTGTCCCAGGGTCATTGAGAAATACCACCTCAGTTTGTACAAGTGTGACATTTGCTCATGAGAAGTATGTCACTGAGATCACATAGGATGTGTGTGTGTATGGGATATGTATGTCTAGTGAGATGAATGTATGCTCTGACCTTAACAATTACAGGTATACCTCTGTTGTGGAACATAGAGTCCCCATGTGGGTGATGATCAGGTACTACATGTTTAACCCCCTGTGGGTGTAGTGACCAGGTCTGCCCTAGCATTTGAGTGTAACAATCTTAGCAACTGTTGTGCGAGGGTGTCACTGCTTGAGTAGTATACCCAGTCAATGTTTGTGTATTTGAAGTCACACAATATAATGGTGTTTGGTGAGACCTTCATATTCCCCAGTGTTCCCAGGAATAACGACTGTTGTGCCCATGTTTGGGAGTGTTGTCTGTAACAGTCTACAAACTGAAATGCAGTTTTGCCCACTCTCAGTTACACATGTACTTTCCCCAGTGCTTTGTGCACTGCTACCAACCTGGAGGTGTGTGTATGAATGATGTATATGGATACCCCCCTATTGTTGTTGTCCGGTCCGAGTCTTGTGTCTGAAAACCATGGTATGATGTAAAACCTGTTAGTGCTGCTGTGCTTTTGCGAGCCTGAACCAGGTGATTGTTACTGCACATATATCGACAGATTCCATACTGATGTGAGTCCTGAGTGTATGCATTCTGAGGGTTAGACATCAGTTGTTGAGCACCATCACTCTCCGTTTCCTGTACCCTGTAACGTCTATGGCTGTGGTTATGTCTTCTGACCCACGCTTCAAACAGCCACTATGTGTGTGTCAAGAGCCTTAGGCAGTCTATGAAAGCCTAGGGGTGACAGGTGCATGGTGTCCATAGTGAATGTACATGGCATGTTGAGCATGTAATCCCAGGCTGACAGACACTGGATCCCCTGTGAATGACAACAATATATTAGGCAACTGTTAAATGTGATCATGTCATCTGAATACTGTGACATAGTACTTGGTGAGGGTAAGATGCTACACAAGGTCAGGATCATACTGTCCTGGGCTACATGATCAGAGAGCCCCCCTCTATGTCTCTTGTCATGTAGTCCAGGGAGGAACGTCTGAGGGTCTACACACCAGAATGGTCAATGATGGAGCCATATTTGCACTTGCAGTGGACTGACAACAGTGCATGTGCCATGTGGCATATGCTGGCAGCCGATACACAACACAAATTGACCTTCACCTTGTTCAGCCTGGTGATTGGGATGTCAGTGTGACGGACAATTACACTCACCTAATACAAGTGTATGAGGTGTGTTATGTAGGCCTAAGGGCAGTGACTGTGTGGCACAATGACTTTGTGAACTATGTGATGATATGTGTGTACGGTTGTGTGTTAGCAATTGTTTGTGCGTCTACTTTGGATGTCTCAGCTGCTTAGGCAGAGTATATTTAGATGTTCCAAGTATGTCATTGCGTGTCAATGTATATGGTTTGCTGTTGTCATAGGTGCATGTGTGACTGTATTTGTGGTGTGTGTGGTTACCTTCACCACCCGATAGATTGTGCCAGTCATGGCTTGGGAGAGCCTCCTGTCTGTCTATACAGTTCCATCTCTCACAGATATCTGAGTTTGTTGGTAGGAGGACAGTGTTACCTGTGTGCATAAGGCAGTTGTAACAATGCGTCAGAATTCCAATATGCACCAGCTGGACTGGAGAGTACACACAAAACTGACCTTTGGACATGCCAGGATATGATGATGACATACACTGTCGACTGATCACAAAGGATCAGTAGTGTGTCAAGTGTGTAAAAAGAGTATAACAGGGTTTTAGTGTTCAGGTTTGTTGTTGCTGTGGAAAGATAATCTGCAAAGGAGTACAGACAGAAACATTACACCTCCTTCAACTATGTCAGAAATATCGATGTACAGTCATATATGTCCTGAGTCAGGGTCAACTGTACCTGACTGACAATGTCAACATCCTGTCAGACAGGCCCATACATACATACCCACCTCCCAGTGACAAAAGGCCCTTACATCATACCAGGAGATATCACATGTAGAATGTGTAAACTGGTCCTCCCAATGCCAAATGAATCCCATCACGTGGATAACATTGTTTCCCCATATGTGTCATAAGTGAACGACAGGACAAACAGACACTGCACCCAGACACTCTGTTGAGCCTCACACTCTCTACAGGATCTTACACCATTGAATGTGTTACAGCAACATGTGGCACTCCCCACAAGTGTTGGTGCACAACACACCATGGGAACTATATTCCTATAAGTCTACGAAGTCCGAAATGCTAGTCCATGGAGTCCATCATGATTGCAGTCAGGAATAGAGATATTGTAAACCGACAAACACACAACACAAATGTCTGTGGTATGTTAATGAGCACATCATGTTCCCCAAACCTGCTAGATATCTTGCAAGGCAGCCACCCAGGACATACATCACTGACAGGAGCAACAAAGGTCCCACATAGACTTTGAATAGCCCTTTACCAACATCACAGACAAATATGGTATCCACAAAACCTACAATCTGTGCATGAATATGTATTGTCATATGAAAGAATGGTAATATATCCACAGATAGATCACACCAGGTATGAGTTGTGTATTCCCGTTCAAGATGTTCACACCTGCTGACCCACAAGGTTCATTCATGGGATTGCATAACACTAAGTGCACACACATTACCATGTCAAGTCTGATGATGTCAGCAACCTACAAACATAGCATGTGAATAAAAACCACACAGTAAAGCATATAGCGCGTCATGTTAATGTGTATCTCACTAGTATCATAACATAGTTAGGTAGGGGTTAAAATCCTGCAATTGCTGAGTGTGTGTGTGTGCGTGTGTGTGTGTGAGAGAGATTGGCTTTGAGAGGAGTGGCTTTTTTGGGGACTGTGGAAACACATTAGGAGTGGTGAATACCTCTTTGCCAAGTGTGATGATGTCAGCATCCTACAAATAGAGCTTTGGAAACAAATGCTTCCAGTTAAGTAAGTAACGTGTCATGTTAATGCGTATCTTACTAGTGTCATAACATAGTAAGATAGGGGTTTGAGTCCTGCAAGCTCCAAGTGTGTGTGTGTGGGGTGGGGGTGATTTCCTTTGAGAAGAGTAGCCTTTTTGGAGACTGTGAAAACATATTTTAAAAGAGGTACATCCCTCTTTAGAAAATCTGATTATGTCAGCATCCTACAAATATTCAAGGAGAAGAGAGACCACTCAGTAATGCATGTAGCATGCCATATTAATGTGTATTTCTCTAGTATCATAACATAGTTAGGCAGGCGTTTGAATCCTGTAAATGCTGACTGTGTGTATGAGAGACTGTCTTTGAGAGGAGTGGCCTTTTTGGAGACTGTGGAAATACATTAGGAGTGGTGAATACCTCTTTGCCAAGTGTGATGATGTCAGCATCCTACAAATAGAGCTTTGGAAACGAATGCACCCAGTAAAGCAAATCGCATGTTGAGTTAATGCTTATTTCACTAGTGTCATAACATATCCAAGGAGAGGTTTGAGTCCTGCAAATGCCAAGTGTATGTGGGGGGGTGTATATGTGTAATTTCCTTTAAGCGGAATAGCCTTTTTGGAGACTGTGAAAACACATTTTAAAAACGGTGCATCCCTCTTTGGAAAGTCTGATGATGTCAGCATCCTACAAATATTCAAGGAGAACAAAAACCACCCAATAATGCATATAGCGTGCCATGTTAATGTGCCTTTCTCCAGTATCATAACATAGTTAAGTAGGGGTTTGAATCCTACAACTGCTGATTGTGTGTGTAAGACTTCCTTTGAGAGCAGTGGTCCTTTTGGAGACTGTGGAAATACATTAGGAGTGGTGAATACCTCTTTGCCAAGTGTGATGATGTCAGCATCCTACAAATAGAGCTTTGGAAAAGAGTGCTCCCAGTAAAGTAAATAGTGCAACGTGTCAATGTGTATCTCACTAGTATCATAACATAGTCAGGTAAGGGTGTGAGTCCTGCAAACGCTGAGTGTGTGTGTGTGCGACAGGTGATCAATGCAGTGTGGATTTTGCTTTTACTACTGTATGACATATGTTTCATACAGTATGTGCATTGCACACATCGGGTATCTGCATGTCAAATAGATTTGTGTACATGTGATTTCAGTCAGTACATAGGTGTGAAGCCTGCATACTACATGAATACATTTGTAACCTTCAACAGATTGTGCCGCTGCTTCTCAGATCATAGGCCACATATGTATGCCTGCGTCAAGACCGGCCAATGTAGTGATCCGTGGCCAAGGACATCCCTGCCACACACACCCATGAAATGTACTATAGAGTACTGTGAGTGAGGGTAATTGCTGGGGTATATGTCAGACATGTTCATACACAACAACGACTGGCAATAATGGACAGTCATGATAGATGTGCACCAGCCCTGTGGATATGCATGCAGACCCCTAATATGTTATGTGAAACACTGAGGGACCCCACAATACCTATGGATATGTGGATACCAAGGGACAGATTACATAACATGTGTCTGTCTGTACACATTGGTACCCAACATACATGTTCAGGGCTACCACCTATGTGGTACTGTCAGGATAGTATGTAAATGTGGATGACTATGCCATAGACGGCGTACTGCTATACAGCATGTATTGGACAACAGGTTTCTGTCTGTATAATACCCTTGTGTAGGATATGCATCCCATTCGGGGAATGCAGTGTAGGCCAATGCATGCATTTCCAGATGTGGATGGACATATCCGTAGTATGTTTGCATGTACTGAAGAGGACTTTATGCCACACAGGTGTGGTCCCAGGAACATGTGGCGGTCAATACCAGTGGTTACTGTTATAGTATAGTACTGGAAGGATCAAACTGTTACTGAGTTCCCTACAACTGTGAGTCATTTGTCAGGACATCATCTAATGATTGGTTATAATCATGCTGTTGAGGTGGTGTATACTTCTAGATTGCAGATCATTGACAGATATCAATGGTATCACCCACAGCATAGTGCCAACCCATGTCATACACACATGTGCACCCATGTTAGTACATATCTGTAGTAGAATGCATACTGGCCATCGAAAGATACCATCAGATGTTAACAATGTGTAGAACAGGGTATGTCGCACATCCCATGTGTCCACTATGCAAGTACATGCAGACTGTGCGCACACACCATATTCACAGATGTACACCTGCTAATTTGTAATGCACACATCACACACGTACTGTCCACTCACTAACACATGCTGGCAACACTGTACACTTCAGCCAAGTGGCACATGGGTGGACACTACATACTCAGACCTAACACTGGTGTAAACAATGCTACAATGACTATCAGAGCTGTGATGCATAATGCCCGCTCAGATATACCCACAAGGATATCAGTACACCTTCCTGTTGGCAACTTGCTACTATTGCTACACTGCTATAATGTCACCCTGTGCATCAGAACCATGTTAGCCTTTTCCTGCATCAATGAGACAGATGACAGGAGGTGGCACAGGTGTCATCATATGCACAGGGTGTGTTGTAAGTTTGCCAGAGTCCGACATTGACCCATCCAATCAGCATGTCTGTGTGTGTGTGTGTGTGTGTGTGTGTGTGTGTGTGTGTGTGTGTGTGTGTGTGTGTGTGTGTGTGTGTGTGTGAGGGATAACAGTACTGCATGGGCCAATGTTGATGTAATGTGTGTGTATGTGTGAGCTCTAGTTGTATGGTAAATGTGTGTGTGTCTGCATGCACACAACTCCACCATGTGGCTGCCGTATACGGGCAGTTGTGGGACAGCCACAGACTCTACCAGCTAGGCCATACAGATCACTGTTTCTGGCCATGGACACCATACCTGTGCCTAGTAGGGGTGCTACGGGCAGTATCAGGTACCAACCCTGACTGGGTGCTATCATCAGAGGCAGAGGTATGATGACTGGACCCATGTCCCTGCTGGGACTGGCCAGCGCCACATAAATGTGGTCTAGTAGGATGGTCAATGGACAGGCCAGCCCCAGCATTGCTGGGGCTGGTACTACCACTACGGGAGCAGCTGTGATCCGTGGTCCATCCGCGATGACTGCCAGCTGATGCTGTTGCTGGCATGCATCCACATCAGCTTCTCATCCTTCCCGCACAGTCCTGGCTCATGGCTAACACATTGTGGAGGACATCTAATGTCTCCCTCCAACGGCTATCAATGACCTTGGTGTAATTCTGAATGACACCGGCAAGGTCACAGATGCTGTCATTGATAGCAGTGTAATCGGGCCTCTGTGCCCTTAGTCCATGTTGGGTGTACTGTTCCATACATGCCTGTGCCTGCATTACAGCCCAGAACATACTGGAGGTTGTGATACTTCCGGGGGCACGTCTGCCAGGGGCAATACAACCAGTGGTGTTCCCTGAGATATCCTGGACATCTGCCTATGTAGTACCATTCCGGTAATCCAGCTATGGTTGCTGTGAGGGGATGCACGTGTCATAGGTACCACACTCTCCTGGTCAATGCCAACTGTATGCTATCCCTCAGCTACGGCCATTGGTGACGAGGGATGTACTGGCAGTATGAGTGTGCGCATAGATGGGGTTGACCGCTGTGTACTGTCGATTGGAGGACCAACGACAGACCCTGTCAGACCTTCCTGTGCCACAATGCATGTCTCATCATCTCCACTATTAGTGGCAGTGACATCAGTTTCCCTGCTGCATTCAGCCATTCATAGAATATGAGAGGGTTCATCAGTGGCCACAACTCTGGCATTGCTACAGTGGGTATGCTAAACTGCAGTACAACAACAGTCAACAGTCACAGGTGTAGGGATATTATACAAACTATCCGTATTGCACAACAGTAGGCAGCAGAACTGCTAAACACACAGTACACATCTCACGTACACAAAATCTAACAATACAGTTAACTATAGTCTACAGATAGGGCATATTACCTGCTTGCTCCAGGTGGATGTGCTGGGTGGCTCCGGCCTCCATTACAACACATGTCAGAGGTTGCTGTAGCTGTTGTCCAGGAGCCACCATGCTTAGGAGCAGCTCCTCCGCTCTGGTGAGGGGAGATGAATGGCCACCCCACCACCTTTGGGACATGGGATGAGTGGTGATTCATTTGAATAGACCAATAGCTGCCAAAGGAAAAACCATTAAATAGAAAAATAAAAAATGTTCACTTTATACTTTAAAAAACCCAAACCATTTATGTTATCCTATTACTTAAATAATCTCTTTAAAATTCATTTTTGTGCATGTATATTAATTAAAAACATTTAATTATATAAATTAATGTTTCAAAAACTTTAAAACCATTAAAAACCATTAAAAGTGTTCAGTGTAAATGTTGATGTTCAAATGTATTCCCAATGCCCTCTAGTGGTCATTTGTATTATTGTTATCCCCTTTCCCATTCAAAGTTTTGCAGACCTTAATTTTAATAGTGGTATAATGGAAATGCAATCATTTAAACCATGGGGTTTGTCGGCTTCCAGAGTTACTTGCCACCATAGTTCTTCAAACTCTATTTTTTCCTCCCATAATCCCCCCCATTATCATTTTTTACTTGTTTTAAAACCATGAACTTGTATTTGTATTTAGGACATACTTTTGAGTATGTATGTAACACTGCAATTGTGAATCTAAGGGTACAGTAGATTTAGTTAATTGTGAAAACTGTGGATCCTTCTATGTAGGAAAGACAGAAAGGATGTTAAAAAGAAGGATCTATGAGCACACATATGAAATATCAGTGGGAAAGGAAAGCGATGCTTTATTTAAACACACAACATCACACTAAGCTAACACACATTTACAGACCTTGCACACATTCAGCATTACACTTATTCAACCTCACATAGCAGCTATTGCATTAAGGACATGTGTGAGTGCATAGTGTCATAGGTAGGTAATATGCTATTAGCCCTAGGGCCTACGGCAGCCTAGCATATGCTACCCTAGCCTTTGACACACATGTACTTTGATTTCACTTGCCCCTGCCAACCAGAACCACAGAGGTGTTTCCTGGGGTGTATTACCAATCTCCCACACAATCATCAGGGGTATTTATAACAACTGCTAAGGAGGAGCCTTGTTTGCTATTTGCTATGTGGTCTATTCTGGTGTATGGCATATCTCTGAGATGGGAACCTATCCCTCCAGCATGTGCTGTTTAGTGAGCTGACAAGGTTTAGGGCCATATAGCGTGTAACCCCGAGGGATTGTGATATGTTGCCATGGTGGTTGTCACCCAGCTATGGGTGTGACATACCTCTGTATGTCCAGCAGAGGTCACCTCTGTGTGGCCAGTATGCAATACAGTGTAGTTGTGGTTTTGTGAGTCAGTCTGCATAGGGCATCTGTTTGCGGACAGTATTACCCTTTGGGAGATCTGTCTGTGGCCTGTTCACCTGGTGTAGTTGTCATGTGAAGTACATACCACACAGGGCATTGTGATGAGTAGAGGGGAACTCTAACCTATACTTCCATAGATGACACACCTGTTGTCATAACACATACCACACAGACAGATTACAGGTGTAGTGTGGCACTGTCTTCATCAAAATGGAGGCTACTGTCCACCTGTGTCCCATGTTTCCTTATCACACCTTCACTGTTAGGTAGATCTCTGCCTATGTGTTAGTTAATGGGTACACTGTTTTGGGAAGGTGGAATGGCACTGCAGTATCAACACTTGTCCACTGTCCATGCCTTGTTCACCACATATGACCCCGTGTCACTCTATCTCTCTCTCTCTCACTCTATATGTATATATATATATATATATATATATATATATGCATATCTATACACATACATGTACACATCCATTGCTGTACACATGGATGTACGTATAGGCACATGTACAGTCCACTTTTCATGGTGGGGATCTCACTTATGCGACAGTTGTGGGATGTACAGGCATGTGATTACATTGCACAGTGTTGTGCAGAATGCATGTCGGTGTCCTCAGCCCTTTTAGCATTAGCAGGCCTCACTGTCTGTAATACATGAGATCTGACAAATCTGTCCCACAGCATTTAACCACCACATGACATGTATCAACACTACCATAGCTGGCCTTAGGCATACACCTACTGGGTGGCCACCTAGGGCGCCGGGCTAGCAGGGGTGCTTTTCCACTATTTATGTGGACACAAGGATGGGGGCACCAGGAAGTGTGGTAGGGGGCTCCGTGGGGCCCTTTTGCATAGGGCACCAGTTGACCTAAGGCCACTCCTGTGTACTGCATGCTGTCTTCTAGGCCACACACTATGACCTACATGGATATATGCACATATCAACATTCACTGACAGCTGTCCACCCTTCATTAACAGTTGCAGTATGTCCCTTGCCCTATACACATGTGCAGATACAGATAGATACATACTGCTGCACACATGGATGATTTGCAGTGTGTAAAATACTCTTTGGGAACATCTGCAACATGCCAACACATACATTTGAGTTACATACCTTACCTTTGTATTCCCCTGCTCCGTGTGTTACGGTTTAGTATTTTTTTTTTTATTGCTGTTTTGTTTTGGGGTTTTGCCCTCTGTTTAACCTTCGGTCTCTGTTTCTCCCTCTCTTCTGTCTCTGTCTCAGTCTTTGTCCGTGTCTCTCTCTCTCTCACTCTCTATCTCACATCACCTGCAATGATATAATTGCATGTGTGGACTGCAGGTACAGCCTGCTTTTCTAGGTATCTGCACTTGTGCATGTGACAGCCTCTGCACCAATTGCTGCCCACCATTCAGTAACTGCATGCAGTCTGCTGCTTGGTGATTGCATTACTGACTGTGATTGCAGTCCACTGCTATAAAATGCTAGGTTAGGTAGGTATAGCCCTTTCAGATTTCAAAGGTGGGGCCCATTCTTGTTTGCTCTGGACACCGTTGTGTCAGTCTGAAGGTTGGTATATGTCTCTTATCTGATGCTAGGGTTGTAGCCAGTTATATGCATGTTGTACTCATACCTGCATATTGCTGCTTCCAGTACACACATTTCAGTGTAGACATGTACACACCCCTCAAAATGCTAACATAGGATACATGGGAGTATGTACTTTTTTCACACTTACACAATTAACTGCCATACAAATGTGGTTATTGCACTGTATTCCTGTGACCAGTATCTATCCTGGTCTGATACTGTGTGGTGTTTGTAAGGTGCTACTGTAACATTATTCCCTGCTAGGATGGCTGGTTCTCCTTTCACAGTCATGTCATACAATTCCACAACCACTGCTGGTAAAGACCCACAGAAAAGGATTAGTGTTATACCATTCCTAATTTCCATTTCCATTCCCTCATTGTAATGCATGATATATTTATTTCAGAACCAAGTTACTTGTATACCTGCTGTAGCTTAGTGGTTATTCATGCAGTCAGTTATGTCAATGGGCTGGGGTTCGAGGCTGGCAGAGGTTTTTTATTTTGCTGCTCAGCAGAACAAGGGCCCTATCATAGAGTGACTAAGGCACTTTTAAGCAGTAGTAAGCGGGTTTGCGTGGGTTTGCACGATGCTTAGCTACACTTAGCTAAGTGCACACATGCGCACACTCGCTTAATCCCGCTTACTACTGCTTAAAAGTGCTTACTCCCGCTAACCCCCACACTAATTTCTTTGAAAGAGAAGAAAATGGGGAGATAGGAAAGTGGTGAAAAAGGGGGCACAGAGAGGGAAAGATAGTAGGAAAACAAGCTCGGGATGTGCAGGATGGGTGTAGGGAAGGTCCATAGCTGCCCATTTCTGTACCAGCAACAGCTGTGCATATGTTGAACATTTGGAGTGAAATTTGAAACCTTCCACCCCTGAGAGAGGGGTGAGGACAACATAGTTTGTTGTACTGCCAATTAGAATTATCAGTGCACATGTCCAATGGACATGTGTGCAAAATGGGAAGCTATGTATGGGGTGTTTTTTTTGGGTACAGATTGCCCTTTCTGTTTTTTGTTTTTTTTTTTCAGGGGAGAGTGGAAAGTGAGGTAGAGGAAGTAGGCATATTTGGGAAGGTTGGTTGGGTAGGTAAACAGACAAGACAAACAAGATGCATAAAGGGGCGGAGTATGACACATGGGGTGGGTAAACACAATTGACGGGGACTGATGTTTGGAAATCGCAAGCCCATGAGCCCACAGACGGTAAAAGTGAGACTGAAATCCCCACCCATGGGCAGTCACCACTGGGCCTTCACAGACCCGAGGGTCGCTGTGCTGGGGGCTGTGTAGGAGGGGCAGGCTCACCCGTGAGTCGTGCTACTCTCGCCTTGAGCTGGCATAGGGGATCAGTGAGTAAATGCTGGATCTCCCTACTCACCACAACTCGGACCCTTCGGAGGGTGACAGGAGGCCCTTCTCTGCCCACGCTTGCAGGGGAGGCGAGCTCCATCCCCTGCAGTGCTTCCACCTGAAGGTGGCACAGGACCTACGGAGGAGGGTGGCCTGGGCTGGGCACCAGACCTGCTGGTGCCAGGTGCAACTGCCAGTTGAGGTGGGACAGGTGGGTCCGCTGGGACCGGCCTTCCCATACGTTCTGTGATTAGGTGTGTTTAATTACAACAGAGACAACAGCATTCCAAGTTAGTTGTAACAGCATGCAGTAATATTCCCATTAACCCAACACACCAGGGTTACAACAGTTGAACAGCAAGCATAACACATGCATGTATTGAACGACAGTGGACATTCCAACAGCATGCAGGGATGATTGGTGGCAACAGGCCACCAAGATTGTGGTGCTTTAACAGGGGACATGCATCAAAGTAAGTGCAGATTTTATATAACAATAGGACATATGTCCCAACAAATGTTATGAGATTAGACATACCCATTGAGTGTGGAATTGCATTGTTTATGCACATGGAGTAGGGTGTAAAAAGAAACCTCCATTAACATCTTATTAGTACTTTAACTGTATACTACATTCCTACTGACTGCAGGTGTATATCCCCTACATGTATTCTTACACTAGGCAACATGCATTTGATTGCGTTATGGGTTTTGCTACTTCATGATATACCTGGCCTATATCTGATATGGTAACTGTCCAGGATGCAGATGTTACTGCTACATACTTGTATTAAATTGACTTGTTTATGTATCTGCACATCTGGATGTGTTCACATGGCTTTTTCACTTGTTTTCTACACAACCCTACATTTCAGGTAACACACTAAAATTTCTGGGGAACACTTTGACAGGCTACTCGTGTGCCAGATTTACCTATGCATGTCAGCCATTTCACAACTGTTTAGGACTGTTGCATACTTCACAGCTACTGGCACTTCCTTCATCCACTTTATATAGGAACGCACTACTGTGGGATGTCAGCACTTACTACAACAGAGTAACATTTCTTCACTGCAAGGGTAAAACAACATTTCTGATTAACTGGCACATACACACTGCAAGTATTATACCTTTCTTATTTACATTAAAATTATTTTCTACAGGCTCTCTCCTGTATTTGCCATTACATTGCATACAGTAGACATATTCAGGAAATGTTATAACTTTACTGATAGGTTACAAGACTGTTTTACAGGCTCACTCACATTTTATCTATGACAGTGCATGCAGAGATAGTATTCCAGACATGTTTTTGCTTTATTCATGGGTTACTACACTCTATTCCTGCCTATCTGACTTATGATATGTAACAGTACATGCAGATGATTTATTCAGGGAATGAATGTTTTATGCTTCACAGCTACTGCCACTTCCTTCATCCACTTCCTATGGGACTGCACAACTGTGGGTTGACAGCACCTAATACAACAGTACTATTTATTATTGCAAGGGTACAACAACATTTCAAAGTAAGTGACACAGACACACTCTGAGTTTTATACCTTTATTAATTACATTGAACACTCTTTTCTACAGGCTCTCTCCTTTACTTGTTATTACAGTGCATACGGAAGACATATTCAGGACATATACCTTTCGTGACAGGTTACAACACTCTTTTTCAGGCCTGCTCACTTATATGTTATGACAATACATGCAGGGATAGCATTCCAGAATTATTTTAGCTTGATTGGTGGGTTAGTACACATAATTTCTGGCTCACTGACGTTTGTTATATAACAGTACATACAGAGGATTTAATCAGGACATTTTATTGCTGTATTATTGGGCTTAAACACTTTTCTCATGCTCACTCACATATATCATGTAACAATACATGCAGAATATTTACTAACCTGCCTGGTGGTGCAGCCTTAGCAGCCTATCTGCATAGGCTTGCTGATTCATAGCACGAGTACCTGCAGCTGTGGAGTAAATAAAGGGATATTGAGACATATCTATCTATTATTTAGACTATATTAGCTTATCTTACATACTGCATTCCATGGCTACCTACTTAGTAGTGGGGCATCCCGCATTTGACGGGCCTCCTGGATCCACTGGTTCAGAAGGTCCTGCTTCTGCCTCTTCAGGTCTGCATGGTGGTGACGGACCTGCTCACCAGTCTGAGGGACGCCTGTGGCACTGGTGAGTTCATGAGCCAACCGGTTCCAAGCCTCCGCCTTATACTCTGTTCCTTGGAACCGGCCCTGCAGGAGTCGAGTCTCATGCCATTGGACTAGGAGCCAAACCATATATCTTGACTCCTCGATGCCCCAGCATTGTGGTTGAAACCGTGTACCCTCTCCAGTACCAGACATTCTAACTGCAGATGGGAGCTACAATCAGTTATGGTGAGTATTCCCGTCTATGCAGCTTAAATATGCCACATTTCCTGCACTTTTCTGTGATTGGCCATTTTTTAATATTCTCGTCTGACTGCAGACCTGCTTAGCAATGGTTAATCAAACATTTATTACTATATATATGTTAACAGTGGATGCTTGTTCTATGCTGTTGTGGCTTAGTGGTTCAGTAGTTTGATTATGGTACACAGTGTCCTGGGTTCAAACCTTATCATTGCTTTTTATTTTACTACTGTCCAGACAGGTTAGGGGGCGTGGCTGTGTTTAAGCGACTTTGCTCTACGTTGCTCCACGTTGCCTGACGTTGCGGGGTGCACCTCCTTGCAAAACGATTGCGCTGGGTAAAGCACTATTTAGTTTTGGGCAACTATTTTGTGCTGGGTAAAGCGCGATTTAGCTACTGGCAACTACATTGCGCTGGGTAAAGCACGAGTTAGCTATGGGCAACTATATTGCGCTGGGTGAAGCGCTGCATAACTGCAGGCAATTTCATATTGGGATCCTTTAAAAGATTTATTTTATTCACTGATACATTAGCCATTTCATTGCTTTTTAGTTATGTTTAAACATATATGTTGGGTATTATTCCATATACTGATTTAAAAAATAAATACAAAAGGGAGTGGTGGGACTTAAACCGTGAATGCCTCTTCTTTGCGCGAATGCTGTACCATTACACTATTGCCTTTTGGTGTGATTTGCATAAACATTCTTTCTTATGCTTTTCCATGTGAAAATTGCTAACTGTAGCTAAGCAATGGGCACACCTGCACACACACGCGCAAATACGGGCAGTTGTTTTGGGTATTTAAAAAATGTTATGGTTATGCGTTTTAGATGTGTGATGGGGGTTTACAATATTAGGCAGTGAGGTGTTGGGTGCAGGGACATTTGAGCGGACTCGCCCTTGTTTATCTCCTTTTATTTTAAACACTTGCAGGGGCATGGACATTTAGACTGTTCGGCAGTCGGACACACCCCCTGCTTTCTTACACGGTCCATGTAGGAACGGTTGGGTCAGCATGCCCTCATGCATATTCATGGCACGCTGACATCATACCATTCAACTGCAGCCTCCGAGTAAGACTTATTAAGTCTTACACGGAGGATTCATGAATCCAGGGGTATAAGTTAATTCAATATCTTTGCCATAGAACATACAAAGATAAATAACTATAAAATTATAAGAGGAAGTTAAGCCAAATACATTAATAAAAAAGCCAATAGCAGTAGCTGTTATTATAATTAATAGGCTTTTGTGTTATCAGATAAGGGGCATAGACATCTTAACAAGTGCAAGTTAATTTTAACTGCAATGTGCATCGCAAGAAGAGAATGTTTCATGTACCTCTACTGTCACATGTCCAGTCAGTATGCAGATAGCCTTTCTGTACATTTCTGAAAGTATACTTGAAGCACATTTACCATAGTGCACGTGAAAGCCTGATAACAGAACATTTCAGTAGTTTTCAGAATGCATACTTAAAAGAAATGGGCAACAATGCAGTTGGAAGTGGACTCCAGAGCCTGACAACAAGGACAGAAAAGCATGAATCATCAAAAGAAGCTTTGGAATTAGTCGTGACTATGATAAGCATATAAACTGACCTAATGGCATATTATGGTTTGTGCCATTCCAAGTATAGGCAGTTACGGAGCATGTGAGGTACATTTGTAATTAATTAATAAATGTTTATTGAATTAGAAGCAGAGACTGGGTTGAATTCAAGGAACTGTAAGTTGTAAGTTGTAAAGTGAGGAAGAATGAATGTCTTTAGAATAGTTATCTTCTTCAAACATAGAAACCATTCTATACATGCTTGTTCTATGGTTTGAAGAAGGTGGGACTAAAGGTTAGTGAATTTATTCACAGAGTAGAGAGAGGGGATTGCAGGACATACATTGATAGAGTAAAGCATCAAAGCATTGGGTAACAAGTTCCTAGTTTTGCAAAGATGTTCCTGTTTAATCGAACTTGAAAAGATGTTCAATGGTTTATCCAGGTAGTCTGGGAAGTTTGATCGAGCTAATTACTTCAGCCAATGAGGGTCAAAGAGCAGAGTGAATAAATATTGCAATTGTTGTATTATACTACAGTAACAAGTTTCAGAGTTCAATAGACATTTTTAAGTTGATAGTATTTGAAACTGGCTTTTCAGTGTTGCTAGCAGTGTTTTGTTGTACTTTAAATGGCAGACAGCATTGATAGGGACATCATTTTACATTAAGTTATTTTTCCTAAGCAGGAAATGCTATGTTTTTGGCTACATATAATATGAATATGATGAGTATTATGGATACCAAGACCTCTTTTTAATTAACATTTTAGAATTATTGTCCCTGCTTTATATCTGTGGCTGAGGTATATTACTTTCTGGGCAGTTAAACAGAGATATCCTGTGTTTATATAATTATCATTCAGTATATATGCATGCATGAAGTAAAAGAAGAAGATGTGTGTGAGGCACCTCTAATACATGAGAATGGTATAATAAGGCACTGTCAGTGAGGGAGTACATCATTCCCTACTCAAGTATCAGATGTTACCTGTCTATCTATCTGTCTGTCTGCCTATCTAGCTATCTGTCTATCTGTCTGTCTATCTATCTATCTATCTATATATCCTTCTCTCTATCTATCCATCCATGTTATGATTACTGAAATGTTCACCTAGGCTGCATCCAATTTTCAGTTGAGGTGTGGGAAGAATAGCTTCAAGAAACAGTTAAACTGTCAAGAGCTTAAGCACATAATTAATTTGAACAAGGTGCAACAGCTGCAGTTTGGCTATAAGCTAAGTATGCAACAGATTTGATCAAAAGTTGAATGAAGTATGTACTAGAGACATGCTACTATGCTGAGTCTTGCAGGGAATGGATTTATGCAAAAAGGTGATAAAGAATAAACATATTAGTATAATATAAAAAATATGCATCAATTCATTTATTCACATAAGACTCCAGACCGGTTTCGGCTAAACAGCCTTCTTCAGTGAAGAAAAACAAACAACACCCTACAAGCAGATGGTGTATAAATACATACTTTGGTTGGCCAATTTTATTAAACAAGCCTCATTTAATTAATTAATTAATTAATTAATTAAAAATATTCATTAAGGCCAGGTGGAAAAAGCCCTCCTAGCTTAGCAATCCACTTCTTTTCTTTCAAATTTAATATTTCATGTAGACCAGCCCTGTCCTGTGTTTTGTTCAAAATACAATCAACGATGGTAAAGCTAAATATGCCAGTTTTATGTTTGCAAATGTGTTTGTATAAAGCACTTGACTGTTTATGGTTCTTTATATCACTGATATGTTCACTTATTCTCAATCTTAAAGGCCTGGACGTTATAGCTCAGCTGGTTGATTCCCTCTCTAGTGCCTACTCCCCATGTAACACCACCACCTGAGAGAAGTTGAAGGCAAAAATCTTCAGAAATGTGAGAATGCTACGCACCATAATAACTGTAAAGGACACATATCCTGGATCACTACATGGTGAGTAAGGAATTCCATATTTGCTGATTTGTAAGTATGTATATTATATGAATGTTTTGGTTCATAGGTTGGTACTAGGCTATCGGCCTTAGGGCTTATACAAGCTTAGCCATAACAATTCCCTGGCTATTTCTTCCCACAGTATTTACTTCCCTGGACCCCTGTCTAGCAGGGAGACTAACGTGATCCCCGGAGGATGATGCTTTGATATTTATATACTCTAAAATTGCTTCTTCTTCATCTCTCTTGAATATTTGGTATATGTTGCACCTCCTGGGCAGCAGATAGAATGAGTCCATTTTGGATCAATCCACTGCTTTGGTTAATAAAGAAAATAAGTAATTAAATACATCTGGCTCTGTGGGTTAGGTAGTTTAGACTTCCTGCATTTATATAACATAATTATCATTATGAAGTTCTTAGATATTTGATTTTACCGGTATGGAGAATTTAGGTAAGGGTCTTAATTTGTAGTTTAGAGGCATAAGAAAAGCATTTTTGCTGTGAAAAGAGCAGAATATTGCACAGCTGCTTTTTGTGACTCTAAGTCTTATGTGAGACTAGTATAACCATTTTCTAGTATAAGACATAATTCTTTGTGCTGGTTTTGTTCCAATGTTTAGTGTTTTGTGAAGCTTACATGAAAAGTGTTATTGTCAGATGGTCTGTTGACTGTTGCAGTAGTTATACATATGGCTGACATAAATCTTGAACAGTACAGGACCTAATATAGATATCTGATAAACCAGTTTTTTGGTAATGAATTCATTCCAAACCTCTGGGGGAATAGACTTACTAGGAAATGTTTTATGGATCAAAGGATCAGTTCTTCTGCTCATTCTTTGCTAGGGAGCCAGTTAGCTTACTGTGGTGCCCATTCTTTGGGATGAGAAGTTGGAATCTGCAGATCCTGATTAACAGGATCTGTAAGCCTTTGATGTTTCCATAACAAACATAGGTAAGATGTGGTACAGAGTATGCAGGTCAAGATGAAGGGTTTTTCTGCCAATAGATTTTCTCCCTTCACATATAGCAACTTGCAAAATTTTGTGGCATCCAGAAAGTGTAAACAAGTCAGAAAATTGTAGGGGAATGGAATGCAAAACTGAAGGCACATGGGATGAAACCAAGCACAGATAAGACAGTGGTAATGACAGCAAATTGGGAAAATCAAAAGAAGCTGAGAAATTAGATAAAAGGGAAGCTAGTGGAACAGTTTAACAGCTTCAAGTATTTGGGAGGGATGGTTTGGGAGAAGGGAAGTCTGAATGAAGAGGTCGAAGCTAGAATCAGAGGGGCTGCAGCCAAATGCCATAGAGTCTCAGGTGTAGTGTATGACAGAAGAATGCCAAGAATATGAAAAGTAAGTTGTACAAGACAGTGATGCGATCAGTACTGCTGTATGGTACAGAAACCTGGGCAGTAAAGGCAGAACAGCTGAGAAAGCAAGAGGTGATGGAAATGATCTGCCTGAGAAGGGTGGCAGGATGCACACTGTGGGACAGGCAAAGAAGTAAGGACATAAGCGCAGAAGCCAAAGTAACTCCAATTGTAGAAAAGATCAAAGAAAAGAAATTATAGGGGTTCAGACACGTGCAGAAAAGCAGAAAACAATCTGGTGAAGGTGTGTGACAGGCAGGAAGAAGGTAAGATGAAATAAGAACATCCAGCAAAGAGGCGGATGGTGTCTGTGAAAGAAGATCTGCACAGTCAGGCATGAGTGGCAAAGAAGGTAGGAGTGTGGCACTGAATTGAGAGGGATGGTGACAGTTAACACAACACCCTGACCCCATGTAGAAAATGGGGAAAATGGGGTTGATGATGATGATGATCTAGAAAGTGTAAAGTTAATTTTAACCTTTCAATTTCAAATTTGTAGAGTCATATCTAAGCTGGTATCCAATATGACAGGTATTTGAAAGAGAACACACTTTCTGTAGGCTGCTTGTTATATGTCAGGGTTTAGAAAGCTGAGGAAATGTACTTAACCTTTGTGGGAAGCCAAATTAAAAATTGATTTGGAGGTTCATCATTAGTTACTTACTGAGCAGCAAGGATTGTGGCATTTCAGGATTTGTATGGAGTTCTTGTAATGCTATATTATAGTTGGTGAAGCAGTGACAGATCATCAGCATTGAAGATGTTATTGGATCTGTTTAGGAAATCAGGCAAGGAATTAATAACAATACAGAAGATGGGGGCTCTTGCAGTGAGCAGTGATCAGCTGTTATGATGACTGGGAGCTATTATATTTTACTGAAAAGGTATTTATGTGACAGGTAACTAATGAACCACTCTGAGATGGAGGACCCAAACATTGAGCGTGACACTGGATTTAGCAAGATTGTATAGTTAACTGAATTGAATGCTTTGGATAAATCAACAAATAGGGCAGCTGTAAATTGAACTCTGTTAGTGCTGGTAAATATAGCATCAATTAGTATGTGTAGAGCTATTTTTGTGACTGCATTTGGCAGCACCATACTGGCTAGGACAAAGGGTGTCATATTGGTAGAAGAATGAAATAAGTTGGTAATAAGCTGATTTTTCGAGTTGTTTACCTTGGTGGGGCAAGAGGAAGTAAGGTTCTGAACTCAGAGTTTTTGAATGGTTTGGCACACTTTGATGGGGCAACTAAAAATTTCTTCTATATGTTTGAAATGATTTATTTGGATTGTGTACGTTTGAAAATGTGGAAGCAATGGTGGGTTATATTCTCTCTATATTGTTTGATGAACTAGAGGATGGAGCATACCTCAAGCAAATGTAGTGTTACTGTGCAGAAGTTGAATTAATGCATCAGCAACATTAAGGAAAATTTTCTTGAGGTAAACTGGTAACAAATACTCAATGATGGATGGTAGTTCAGAGGAATTCAGTTATGTAGGCACTGGAGCTGTATGACAGAATTTATATGCAGACATGAAAGGTGTTAGAGAGCACAGAATATGATAGACTTTGGTGTAATCTCACCTGTGATTCACTGCTTTCCAAAACATTCCTAGACTATAGAAGGTGGAGGTTTGTCTGCTATACAGGTAATAACTGTAATATGTCTAATTTCATTTTTGTCTTGTTTACATAAAGTTATGTAGCTGTCCTAGTCTTAAGGGAATGCATTGGTGGTTTATCAGACTTTACAAATACTGTTGGACTGCCTGAGAAGGTACTGGAGTTCAAGAACCATCCATGGAAGATGTGTTTCTTTGTGTAGTTAGAATTTTAGGGTCTAAAATTGACTTTGTATACTGACAACTGTTTCAGTTAGAAAAAAGCTGTTTCATTAACATTATTGATGGTGTGTAATGGTTCTGTTGTCAGTGTGTATGCTGGCTGTGGAATTGGTTTGAAAGGATGAGAATACTCGTGAGGGCCCTGGTTTCTTTAAGGAGCAAGTAAATGAAATGTTAAGCATATTTGGCAACGACTTGCAGTGGATGTTATATAAGATATTTGGTTGGCAATGAAGACAGAAAGGAAAGTATCATTACTGCTTACTGAGTTTATTCCTCTTGTTTCCATGATCAGCTGGTAGAGTCCATGGAAAGAAAGCAATTAAGGTCATGTTTATTATGGGCAAAACATTCTGTGCTGAAGTCACCGTGGTGGTGCATCACAGCAAGAGGTTCTCCTGTTCGATTCTCAGCTGGAGTGCGGGGAGTGCCTTCTGTATGGAGTCTGCATGTCCTCCCCGCGGTTGGGCGGGCGTTTGAAAGACATGTGTAAATGGGCTTGTCTTCGTTGAAGGTTGGACGTCGAGCAGGCACCTCAGTGTTCATGAAAATCTACTGCCAATCATTAGCAGACTGGAGTTCTGCTGTGGCGACCCCTAACCAGGAAAAAAATGAAAGACAAACAACATGTTTCTCTTTGTAGGTATAGCTTGCTTGGTTTGTATAATGTTTCTGAACTCTTTTATGGAGACTGATGGGAGATGTAGACTGCAGTCATTGTTAATTTTGTATTTCCAGTAAGAAGGGGTCAGCAATTAACAAATTAGGTCCATGTTACTCAGTGGGAAGAGAGGCAATCATTTTGTAGTTTAATATTTTTGGTTAGTACTATGTATGCATCCACCCCCAATATGGATCCTTTTTCTATCCAAGTAAATAGTATAATCAGTAAAGTAGGAGGTAGTAGTATTTGCATGGGTTTTTTTCCAGGTTTTGGTTAGGGTGTAGATGTCTAAACTAACTGTTTTTGAGAACAGGAGTTTGACCTGATAGTGATATCTCCAGAGCTAAGTAGTGTGTTTTGGAGGTAAGTATTATATTGGTTTGAACACATTTGTAGCCCAGGTTTGGACTGGATGTCACTCTACAGTGGTAGAAGGATTGTGAGGACTATAACAGATTTGTGATGTATATGAATGGGTCTTAAAGGTTGGTGTAGGGTTAGGGAGTCCTTATAATGATTAAGGTTTTTACCTTACTGATGCAAGGTACAGCATTTGATTCTCACCTTTGAGGGAAATTGGTTAGGCTTAAAATGGCCTGCAGGGGAAGCTAGTGTAGTGCTTACCTGTGCACCTATGTGTAGATTTTAATAATGTAGTCAAGATGTACTTTCGTTTGATGTTTATAGGCATCTGGCTTGTAGGTGATAATAAGGAGGGAGGGATAGTTATTGACTTGGGTTTGTACATATACGTTGCACAGTATTGGTGCTTGGAGTAGGTAATCTGAGTTAGAAAGGTGAGGGGCTTTAGGAGAAGTGTGGATTGTAATAACTGGGTGCTCTTTGTTACTGGCATATTAAGGGTATGTTTTAAGATGGTATGAAAGTTGACAGGGTTAGAAATATTAAAGCTGACATGGGTTGGGTTTGCATACTACTGTGTATATTGTATGCCCACTGCTGGGTCTGCGTTATTTGAATGAATGCTCATTTGACTCAGTCATAAATGGACAAACTCATTTGACTGAATCACAGTTGTTAGAAAAGTGTAATAGGCTATAAAAGGTACACAATGGTGCAGTGTTTGGTCGTAAGAGTTATTAAGGAAGTGAGTCTAGAAGACTATGTGTATTGTAGCAGTGATCACTGTAATGTCATATTCTAAGATCTCTAGATGTTTGTGTGCCAGCACTAATTCATTGTGGGTTTGATATTTTCTTAGTTTGATATGCAGTTCTTTACAAAAATACTCTAACTGTTAATAGAGACGCCATTCAGCCACCCCAATTCAGTAATGCAGAACTCCTCATAACCAAACTACAGATTAACCAGAATAGATGCTTGAACATCATTCTGCCAGGCAAACAATTTAAATACCCTAGAGGATATCCCATACTGGTTATCCACTACCTATCTCCAGGAAACCATAGTTCTTGGTGACTTCAATACCGACTGGCACACCTGTTCCTCCAAAACCCCCCTCACCCCTATAAACTTATCTGGGTTTAAACACACCATAACTTCTCTCACTAGGATAAACAAACCAACCAACAGGGAAAGTATCCTAGACTGGATCCTAGTTAATAACCAACCCCAACTGTACACAGCTGGCACTCTCCCTGATGACCTTAGCTACCATTTACTAACCTATATCATAAAACATAAGTCTGGAAACCCTTACCAGACCAAATATAAAACACCTAGAAACAGGAAAAATGTTGACACTGCTATATTCCAAAATGAATTAAAAGCAGTTGACTGGTCAAAACTAAAAAATCTAACAGAGGAGGCCATAGTTATCACTTTAACACTAAATTCCTAAGTATCCTTGATTCCCATGCCCCAGCACGTACAATAAAATCTAGATCAAACACAGCACCATGGCTCACAAAAGATACCAAAGCTAAAATCAAAACTAGAAACAGAGCCTGGGCCAGCTGGAGAACAACCAAAGCCTCACTTGACCATCTAAAATATCGTCAACTCTGGAATGATACAAAAAATCTATTTTACTAGATAAAAAAAAAAGCTTCTACCAAAATCTCCTACAAAAACACCAAAACAACCCTCAAAAGTTCTAGGCGGGTTTAAATCAACTACATCATCCATATCATTCTACCACCCCAACACCAGCTAACCGCACTCATAGTTCCCCAGAGACCATAGCTGGTGCTTATAATAACTTTTTCAATGAAACAATCCGATCCTTAGCAAATCAACTAACCCCCACAAACCTAAACCACATCCCTAATCTACCCACTAATCACCCCCAATTTAGCTTCCAACCAATATCCACTAATTTTATCAAAACAGTTATAAAAAAACTAAAACCTACCACCCTTGCTGCTGACCTCCTCCCTGCAGAGTACCTGCAAATAGCTGCAGACGCCATTGCATATCCCATATCTATCCTTATCAACAGAACCTTATCTGAAAACGCTATCCCCTCCCTCTGGAAAATATCTCACATCATCCCACTCCATAAAGGTGGTAGCTCCTCAAACATATCCAACTATAAACCCATTGCCATTTTGCCATTCTTTCCCCACTAGCCAAAATAATGGAGAAATGTGTACACAAGCAACTAATGCAATACTTTACACAGAATAACTTACTATACAACTCCCAGCATGGTTTCAGGCCATACCACAGCACCACCTCAGCCCTCCTTTCCTTTACTACTGCCATAAACTAAAACAGGAATGACAATAGGCTAACCTCTGCCCTCTTTCTTGACCTATCAAAAGCCTTTGACATGATCAACCATGAACTTCTCATTCTTTCACTAAAATCTATTTCCCTCAATAAGCACGCAATATAGTGGTTCCAGTCCTTCCTGACTGGTAGACAACAGGCGGTACTATGACAGGGCGAGCTCTCCAGCCAGCTACCTCTCACACTTGGTGTCCCTCAAGGCCCCATACTAGGCCCACTAATCTTCTCTATTTTTATAAACAACCTTCACACTGCTATCCCTAAAGCTACCTGCATTCAATATGCAGATGATTCCACTCTGATCTAGTCGGCCACCTTCCCATCCGAACTGCAAATCCTAACCCAAAATACACTTAACACTATTGAGAATTGGCTCACCAACTAACGCCTACTGCTGAACCCCAATAAAACTAAACTTCTACTCCTCACCCCAACTAGTAGATCTGCCACACATTCATTCTCTGTCACGTCTAACAATGGTACCACTATCTCCCCAGATCAACACACCAAACTTTTATGGGTTATCATAGATAATAATCTCAAATTTGGCCTACAGGCCAACAAAACCATACAGACCATCAATAAGAAGCTTGGATCACTGTCTAGAAACAAGTCATTTTTAACCCCATTGGCTAGGACTGCAATCACCCGGTCACACCTACTCTCTACTTTTATATACCTTGCCTGTACTCTCAAAGCTCAACAAATCCGAACTAAGTAAGCTGTCCCATAGCTACAACTATATTGCCAGATTTGCCACTGGCTCCACCTATAGAACCCACCACTGCCAGAACCTGAAACAACTAGAGTGGCTAGAACTGCCCAGCTTAATTCAATTCAATCAGCTTTTAATAGAGCACAAAATTCTGTACCACCCTGAGGATACCCCATCAATTATAAATATTATTAAGCTATATAGCAACCTGGTTCAGCCAACAAACTACTGGTCCAAACCGACAAAGTTAATAACTCTGCTGGCAAATCCCTGTTTGCCACCTTTGTTGGCAAAACCTGGAATTCGTTGCCAAACTATATAACCCTACAATCCTCCAAAAGACTCTTCAATAAAAACCTCAAGCAGTATCTCAAACTGAACTGGCTTTGCCCATGTACCAACCCTGATTAAGTTATAAACTGAAAGCATAATCTGTAAATATCATAACATGCAACTACATCACCAAGCTCTGTATTCAATCTGACGTCTCTTGCTTTTAATTTTGTCTGTCCGTGAGAATTGTGAGTCCCTACTAGGAAACACTACTAAGCCATTGTACATAATCACTTTGCTTTATATTTTCTAATGTTATCCAACTTCTTGTGTAATCTATTTAAGTTTTTCTATTTAGAGCTTTTCTCCCAGGGCCTCCACTGAAAATGGACATGTAGCCAGTCAGACTATCCCAGTAAACAAATGTAAAATAATAAATAAAAATAAATAAATAAAATATGGTGTGTTTGTTGTGTAGAATGTTTCCAATCAACTGCGATTTAATCAAGCAAGTTTTCGGTCATTAATCTTCAGTGATTTGTAATGATTCAGCCAAATGAGTATTCAGTTAATTGACATGATGCCTGCTGCTATGCTAGAACAGTATTGTTGTCTTGATATTGATATAGAGCTGGGTAAGTTAGATGCTTGTTCATATTATGAGAATATATTTTCAAGGCTTGGCATACTGATGATTTACATTACTTTGTGCTTTTCTGTGAATGGAATGGAACAGCAAATAAGTGCTGTCCAATAATTATTTAGTGGCATTAGTTTTGTACTGTGTAAATATGATGGCTTAGAGTATAAGTGTAGTGACCCAGGAGATGCCTGGGATGTGTATGGGAAGGGAGTGAAGCAGGAAACACCTTCCATACTAAGCAAGGGTCAATCAGTCATTACTGAGTGCACTTTGACCGTATGTCTTAGTCAAAGTAAGGGGGTTCCAAAAATATGCAAACCTGTGTAATTCAGCAATAATAACACCAAAGAAATAAACTTTCAAAACCGGAAAAACAAACTAGTGAAAACCACCGCTAATTCAAAAGCCAAGAACTCAACTCAGGCCAGTCCAAAACGTAAAAAACATGAAAAACAACAAATTTTATTAAGCCACTGTAAAAGCTTTTTGTTAGTACCTTGCACTAACTTCTTCAGACAAGCAAAACATTCACACCATTACAAGTGAGTTTAAATACCAGCATTGAAACACTTAACCACGCCCCTTGCTCTCCCTTTAGCTCCTTAAAGGTAAAGATCACAGCTAACTGAGGTGCATTTGCAATTCTCTATTAACATAATAAAAAATTCATACACCGAGACTGTAATAATAGCAGGCTTTGAAACTGAAAGAAAAAAGCCCAATATTTTGATTATTAAACTGTATAAAGTAGATACATATATAAAATATATAAAATAACATAAAAATGACATAAAAATAACGATGTTCAACCTACAGCATAAATACTAATGGAAGTGCGACAGTCTAATAATCAAAATATTGGGCTTTTTTCTTTCAATTTCAAAGCCTGCTATTATTACAGTCTCAGTGTATGAATTTTTTATTATGTTAATAGAGAATTGCAAATGCACCTTAGTTAGCTGTGATCTGTACCTTTAAGGAGCTAAAGGGAGAGCAAGGGGCATGGTTAAGTGTTTCAATGCTGGTATTTAAACTCACTTGCAATGGTGTGAATGTTTTGCTTGTCTGAAGAAGTTAGTGCAAGGTACTAACGAAAAGCTTTTGCAGTGGCTTAATAAAATTTGTTGTTTTTCATGTTTTTGACTGGCCTGAGTCGAGTTCTTGGCTTTGAATTAGCGGTAGTTTTCACTGTTTTTTCCGTCTTGAAAGTTTATTTCTTTGGTGTTTTTATGTCTACCGCTTCATCGCCAGCAGGGACTATGCCAGAGCCAAGAGATTTAACTATTTTAATCAACCTTCTCACTGAGAAAGTGGAAAACTTAACGCAACATGTGGAATGTCTCTCAGAGTACTTCATTATTAAATGGACTTAATACTTCACAAACACACTCCTTGCAGATGCCTTTAACTGGATCTTTGGGTTTGACTTCACCTAACAGAATTATTAATGAATCAGAGGTTCTACCTAACCTTACAACTCATTTGTTGATGCAAGAATGAGAAGGGAATATGAAGAATTTAGTAAGTGGCTGTATGAGACCCCAGGTGCACTTGGTTTAGCAGAACAACAGAACAACATCTCAGATGGCCAAAAGGGAAGGTATTTTAATTTAAATGAATGGCTTAATAGGTCATTCCGTTTTGGATTTGAAAACGACCGAGCTAGTAATGAAGTTATTGAACACAAGAATGTGAGTCTGCCTACTAAATTACATGTATTTGATCAAAAACTACTTAAAAGTAGAAAATTACAACTTGAGGTGGCATATTTCAATGAATGTAGGCAAGCACACATAGTCCCTAAAGGCCTCCGATCCTGGTAATACCCAACAGGGCTAGAGGAAGGTTCTAAATTCCACCAGGATTTGATAGCCCTGTTTGATAGACATGGGAATGAGTTGTTAAACCTAATTAGTGTACATTATCAAGAGACAATTAATGAGTTGAATAAGGAATTATCCATTTTAGATGAAGAGATAAAAACTGATGTTTGTTTCCCAAGGTATAGATTTGACTATGAAAGGTCATATACTAGTATTGATCACTATATAACAAAGATTACCTCAACTAAAGTCAAAAAATTACAAATAGACATTAAGGCTTATAAGGATGGTGTAGCATATCCAAAACCCCCTAAGTCTCAGGGTAATTTTCTGAAAATTAACCCTAATTTATCGAAACATCCAGTGAGGCCCTGTGGAGAGGGCGATATAACATCAGTTATGGAGCAGAACAAGGGGGCCAATCAAGAGAGACTGAGTCTAGAAGGAGTGGATGGAGCAGGGGAGCAGGGAGATAATATTGATAATCCAAGTCAATTTGATACAGGATTGGTCGGGGTAAATTTTCAAACACAAGCCTCGTCTCCTCAACAAACATCAAGCAGAATGACGAGAAACAAATACAAATCGAGGAAGAACTGATGGAAGATGTTAGATTTTCTAATACCCGATCAAATAAACCCTTTGAAGTGATATATAACACAGAGAAGGACTTCAAAATATATAATTATTCAAATTTTGTTTTCTCCCAACCCCTTGTTGACATTTTAGCCAAGGGCTTAACTTTTATACCCTCTATACGTGCTAGTGTTGATAAATCAATTTTAGACCTCAAACCTTTTATGAGAAAGTTGAACTTGGCCCTTTTATTGGGAGAGACGGTCCAACCAAGGCCTATGTATCACATTCCAAGTACATATAATCCACCTTCGGCCCCTTGCTTGGGAGTGTTTGAACACGTGTGATGTGGACATTAGGAATTTGCTTAAGTGTAAATGACAGACCCACTTCAACATTTCCAAGATTGAAATGGACTCATTGGAAGCTCTCAGTTCTTCTTCTATCAGAATAATGAAACCTGACAAAGGAGGTGGATTAGTAGCTATGGAACAGGATGAATATATAGATAGACTTTTAGCGAAACTTTCTACAGAGACTTATAGAGAAGTATCTAAGAATGAATTGAATATTAGTATGAACAGTGTGCGGTCATACTTTAAAGACATGTTCATTAGTGGGTCTCTGGATATGGACATTTACAATTTTATTTCAGTACCCTCACCATGCTTTCCAGCATTATTTGGGAATCCTAAGATTCATAAAAGTATTGGTGATCCCCCTATGTGCCAATTAGTGAATGTGAGGGGTAATATTACCTATGCAGCAGTGAAGGAAGTAGACAACATCCTCAAACAATATGTATCGCAGGTACCACACATAGCCAGAGATTCATGGTCCTTTTTGGAAAAAGTTGGACTAGCTACCTTTGAAGGAAATGCCTATTTTCTGACCATTGACGTCATTGATTTATATTCCCCAATTCCCCATGAGGTAGCACTTGAATGGATTCAGTTAGAGATGATTTATTACCAAGCTCCACCCAAAGAGATATCTATGGTGAGCAAATTGTTGAATATTATTTTGACATGTAACTATTTCACATTCAATAACAGATGGTTCCATCAGTTGATTGGTGTGCCTATGGGGTCTCCGTCTGGCGCCAGTGTAGCTAATTTGGTCATGACTCATTGGGAAAGAACATTTGCCTTTCCCAATAATATTATTCAAGAGAAAGTCGTTCTGTACATAAGATTCTTGGACGACATTTTTATCTTGTTTAATGGCTCACTGGAAGAAGCCCAAGACCTAGTGATTGGCTTCAATAATTCGTCTGACTTTTTGAAATTTACTTGTACAATAGACATGGAGAAGATATCCTATTTGGATGTGGAACTTTATAAAGACAGAAGTCTAGGTCAGTTTGGAGCCAGAATCCATCGGAAATCAACTTTCTCTAGTTCTTATCTACATTATGATAGCGACCATCCACTTCACCAGAAAAAGGCTATAGTCAAAGGACAACTTGTAAGAGCAGCTAGGATGGTGTCAAGGGATAGTGAATTTTTGGAAGAGTGTGATTTCATAGCCAATTTATTTCTGGATCGAGGTTATCCAGAAACCTTGATTGATGATTTGTGTTTTGAACTTAAGACCAAGAGAGCTAATGGCTATTTTTCTTCTATCTTGAGTCATGTTGTTCCTGAATTGAATCATTCACCATCACCTGTATGTCCTGATTCTCAGGGAAACATGTCCAGGTCCAATTTTATTTTAACTTTTAATACAGATGCCAATGACATAGTTACTATAATTAAGAGGAACTGGCGATTACTATCCCCTGAGTTACTTGGAGGACCAATTTTTGATAAAGCCCCATTGATAACATACAGAAGGGGCCCTAACATCAAAGACATTCTGGAATCTACGCGGAATTTAGTAACACCAAGATCAGGGATGTATAAATGTAATATGTGCAAGTATTGCAGATTTGTCCAGGCAGGTACAGCCTTTACAGTTAAAAACAGGAAACTCCTCATCAGGGGACGTTTCACTTGTTCCAGTACCCAAGTGGTATACCTTGCTCAATGTTCATCATGCCCCAGTTTTTACATTGGCAAAATTGAGAGGAAACTCCAGGAAAGAATGTACGAGCATTTGTATGCCAAAAGAAGAATGAAAATGGACAATGATTTGGCTATGCACATCCAGAACAACCCAAACCATGAGTTTACATTTATGGTTATAGATCAGCTGTATAATACCAATTCTTATGGACCTGAGACATATAGATTAGAATGTAAAGAGCTTCTTTGGCAATTAAGATTGGAAGCATATCGCCCCCCTGGTCTTAACAGCTCCATTAGTTGTTTTTTAAAACTTAAAAGTTTGAAGAGGTGACGAGCTGTTTATTCTCACAATTTTTTTTAAAATGAGAGTCAAAAAATTAAAAATGAGAGTTGACAAATTAATGGTTTCGTAACTCTTTATTAGTCGACAGTGGTGGAGGGTTAATAGTTATCAGTTATTGTTATGATTATACATCATGATCATTATTTTACAATATATATTATTGATTCATATTTTATTACTTAGTAATTTTAGGTCTAGATACGCTAACTTTTAGACCTGTTTTATTTTATTTAATGACAATATTAAACCTATACTGAGTAGCCTAAATTTATGTTATATTATATGTTACATGTCATATTTTATATTTCTATATTATTATTTTTATTATTTAGTGAGATATGATTAATATTATATTATTTTTCTTGGGTAGCTGTTATAGTTATTTAGATGCTTAGGACAGTATGCATTAATTTCATTATATTTATTATATTCATTATATTAGTTATTTTACTTGAAAGCAGGCAAGATACAAATGTATGCATAGGTAATTTTTGATTAGGAAGCATCATGCTTCCATTATTAGTATTTATGCTGTAGGATGAACATCGTTATTTTTATGTCATTTTTATGTTATTTTATATATTTATCTACTTAATAGGTGACTCTATAGTCAGACACACTGACGTTCCGCTTACCAGGCTGAACAAGGAGAGGGTAACGGTGAGCTGCTTATCAGGAGCTAGGATCCGCCACATAACACACGCACTCAGGTCACTCCAAAGCAAGTACAAATATGACTCCGTCATTGTCCATGCCGGCGTGAATGACCTGAGACGTACCTCCCTGGACTACATGAAAAGAGACATAGAGGAGCTCTCTGATTATGTAGCCCAGGATGGTATGACCCTGACCCTGAGCAGCATCTTGCCCTCACCAAGAATGATGCCGCAATACAAAGACAAAATGACCAGCTTTAATAATTGGCTCAAATACTGCTGTCATTCTAGGGGGATCCAATGTCTGTCTGCTTGGGATGACATGCTGGACAAGCCACGCTGCTTCACAAGGGACGGCTTGCATCTGTCACCACTGGGCTTCCGGATATTGGCTAAGGCTCTTGCCTCCCCCATAGTGCCTTTTTTAGGCAAGGCTCAAAAGACAAACCCACCTCCTTAGAAAACAAAAATGGAAAAAAATTAAGGGTAATGCTGCTCAACGCCAGAAGTCTAAATCTCAAGATGCAGGCTCTCGAAGCACTCCTCAGAATGGAGGACATCGATGTCTGTGCAGTAACTGAAACCTGGTTCAAGGCTCCTGAGAGCACCCCAGCACTACCAGACTATACCTCATATCATGCTTTTTGGCCCCAAAACTCAGGCCAAACCAAAAAGGGAGGGGGAGTGTCCATATTCATCAAGGACACCCACACTTCCAGGTTAGTGGCAACACATGAAGCATCAGTGACCATCCAGGTGCAACTAACCGTAGGCAAAACTGCTATACAACTGGTAGCATGTTACAGACCACCCTCCCAATCTCAGGATCCCCACTCAGCCTTCCTGAAGACATTGGAGGATATGAATGTATCACCAAACACCATCATATTGGGAGACTTCAACTACCCTAACATAGACTGGGTGCATTATTCTAGCCCAAACACCCTAGCTCAAAGGTTCCTGGAATTCATAAATTCAAATGCAATGGAACAGCTAGTCACCTCTCCCACAAGGGGAGATAATATACTACACCTGATCTTCACAAACATGGGGACAAAGTGCTCCACCCCGGAAGTATACCCTTCACTAGTGAGATCTGACCACAAACTAATCACCCTGGATATACATATCCTACCTCCACCCCCAACACAAAAGGCTACAGTAAAAAAACTTCTCAAAAGCTGTCTTTACACTTCTTAAAACTGAGATGATATCCTTTAAGCCCACTGGGACAGTGGAAACCACATCCCACAATGCAGAATCCTTCACAAATGCTTTCTACGGACATCTCCAAGAATGCATGGATCATGCAATCCCAAATAAAACCAAGACCCTCTCCACCAAGGGCAGGCGTCCTGTCTGGTGGACCCCAGCCATAAACAAATTGTATAACAAAAGAAGGAAGCTACTGCACGACAGTGCAAAATCCCATAAAGAGAAAGCATCTCTGATCAGCACTAGTAGAAAGTTACGTTCTCTCATAAAAACATCCAAGGCCAACTTTGAGAGAAAAATCGCTATGGACACTAAAGAGAACCACAAGGCCTTCTTCAGCTATGTTAGAAACCTGGGCGGAAACCCTCAGATATGTTCAGAGTTAGTTCATAATGACAAAAAATACACTGAACCCACAGATATTGCCAACATTCTGGCAGACAGGTTCAGTGCAAATTTCTCCCCTCCCTCACCCCCAAAAGAAGAAATACTTATCCCAGCTGAATGTAACCTCCCTGGCATCTCAGATGTCCAGGTGAGAACTGCCCTCAGCAAAGCTAAAAACACAGCATCAATGGGACCTGACGGTATCCCGGGTTGCGTGCTACATGAACTCCAAGAGGAGCTAAACCCGCACATAAAAATGCTATTTAACCTTAGCTTTACTACAGGATATGTACCTGAAAACTGGCGTACAGCAACAGTAGTCCCACTCCACAAAGGAGGCACCCCTACTGACCCTGGTAACTACCGCCCCATAAGCTTAACTAGCCTGGTCTGCAAAGCTATGGAAAGAATCATTATGGAACTAATAAACAGAGACATTGGGGACTTACAGACACTTGATCCCACCCAGTTTGGCTTTGTAAAAGGCAGATCCTGCCTTTTAAACCTGGTTGACTTTTTCGAAACAGTCACTAGAGCCATTGACGAGGGCAAAGCAGTCCATACAGCCTACCTGGACTTGGCTAAAGCTTTCGACACAATACCCCACTCTGGCATCATAGACAAGCTCAACAGCTTAAATGTAAATCCATATGTCACAAGATGGGTGGCAAACTGGCTAAAGGATAGAACCCATCAAGTCAAAATTGCTGGAGCCATGTCAGACTCAAAGCCAGTGACAAGTGGTGTCCCACAGGGCTCTGTCCTGGGACCCTCTTGTTCGGCATTTATTTCTCAGATGTGAAAGCAAACATGGGAGTGTTGTGGCTGACAAAGTTTGCAGATGACTGCAAACTAGGCGCCATAGTCGATAAACCAGCTGACACATACATCCTACAGAAAGGCCTCACTGAAACGGACAACTGGTGCCAGAGTCATGGCCTTAAACTAAATGCCAAAAAATGTATAGTCATCCCCTTTGGGAAAAACAAAGTGCCCACAAATTATCACATAGGCGGTAACCCACTGAGTACAGAAAAAGTAATCAGAGACCTGGGGACCCAAGTCGATAGTGACCTCTCATTTGACACCCACTTTGCCAAAGTGGTTAGAAAGACTTTCTACCTTGCCCACCTTATCATGAAGGGATTCACATCCAGATCAAAGGAAGTCATTGTGCCCCTATACTCCTCCCTTATCAGGCCCATGATTGAGTACAATGCCCCATTTGGTATGTACCTCACCCGGCACTTGCAACAGCTAAAGTACCTCACCAAGAGGATCAAGGGTCTCCAACATATGTCATATGCTGCCAGACTAAAGAAACTCCAACTCTATTCAGTAGCATACCGCCTACTCAGAGGTGATCTGTGCCTGACGTACAAGGCCATGTCCAATCAGGAATTGATGGACATGCTCCACCTCAAAAAATCCAAATCCATCAGAACCACGAGAGCTAAAGATTTGAACCTCAGCACAAATATGAATAGGACATGCTGGAGGGACAGATTCATAACTCAGAGGCTTCCCATACTCTGGAACAGAATCCCAGTTCATGTTAGGCAGAGCCCCTCACTGACTCTCTTCAAGAAAAATCTTGACAAGTGGATGGGAGATCGTACTTTTACCCCAGGGGTCATCTCTGTGTCACTACTAGACAGAGGCACAGTAAACTAATTATATTATGTAAGGGGGTCTTCACTGTGTCACTACTAGACAGAGGCACAGTATTCTAAATCTATTCTGTACACTTTTGTACCATTACATGGGGTGGCGAAAGCCACATCATTATGGCTAGGCTTATAAATGCCCCAGGGCAGATAGCCTAGTACCAAACTATGAAACTAATAATCAAAATATTGGACTTTTTTCTTTCAGTTTCAAAGCCTGCTATTATTACAGTCTCGGTGTATGAATTTTTTATTATGTTAATAGAGAATTGCAAATGCACCTTAGTTAGTTGTGATCTGTACCTTTAAGGAGCTAAAGGGAGAGCAAGGGGCGTGGTTAAGTGTTTCAATGCTGGTATTTAAACTCACTTGTAATGGTGTGAATGTTTTGCTTGTCTGCAGAAGTTAGTGCAAGATACTAACGAAAAGCTTTTATAGTGGCTTAATAAAATTTGTTGTTTTTCCTGTTTTTTACATTTTGGACTGGCCTGAGTCGAGTTCTTGGCTTTTGAATTAGCGGTGGTTTTCGCTAGTTTGTTAATTCAGCAATAATGTTTTTTACTTATTTAAGGGAACATAGCATTCCCATGTTAAACAAAATGCCATAGTTATATAATGTAGGCGAAAAGGTAAAAACAACAGCATTTGTAAGATCTGTTTGCATGTGGGGAAGGGGGTATTGGGTGTAATGAGGTTAATAATGGTGTAGTTTTTATGTGTGCATTTCCAAATATCATTCAGTATACTTGAACAGACTTGTTTCTAAGCAATTCAGAAATGTATTTTAAAAAGTCTGTTTGCTTTTGCCTAAACAACTGATTGTGACTTTCTACTCATATAGGGTACAATCTTGATGCTTCTAATTTTGTTTTTCTTTTACTTTGTTCTGTTTCAGAGTTTGATTGGTATCAAGTTTCTAAGGTTTAGCTAAAATCTGCTCATTGTACATACTTTGTGCCCAAAATGAACAGAGCTTGAGCTTTGCTCATATAGAAAATTCATGAAAAGTCATTCATATACTGAAAATGTACATGCAACTATGAAATATTATAGAGAATTCTTACTTCCTGATTCAAAATGCTGTCATTGTCTTAGAAAGGATGATACAATGTGTAGGACAGAGAGATCCAGCAATATTACAGCTGCTAGATCCCTATCTAGGATTGTCAGCTTAGTCCCACATAAGACTCGTGTCACAAAGCTTGACAGCAGACAGGTGTTTGACATTTGATGGGTGCTTAAATCATTGGAATAAAAGAGGATGATTATGGAGTTTGATATGAATTCTGTGCCAAGCCCAGCACTATTCTGGTTCAAGAGTGTATGGCTTTTAGCGCCTGCATGAGTGAGTGTCAGTTTTTGCTTAAACCCATCACTGGCTCATCTCTGCATGACTGCTACTTCTTTATATCCCAGGTTCTAAATTTCAGAAGGCCCTGAGATTTCTGCTTCTGAGAGATATCAAGTTTAGCTCCTTCTGCTTATCATCTAGAGTTCTTCTGCTTAGGCGATACAGTTAGTACTATATTACTGCTCAGATTTGTCATGGTCCTCTATCCCTTCTGTCTGGTAGAGTTTAAATTGAAGTCTAATGTACTCTGGGTTATCCCTCCCCTGGAAAAGTTTTTTTAGGATGCCATCAAGGCAGCCAGAAGGCACCAGACTCTAACCCTTTGGACAAGGATATTAAAAGACTGATTTCCTATATAAATTGCAATCTGAGTGGTTACAACAATTTGCTAACCATGTTAGCAATGATTCTTGTACAATTCTTTCATTCCAGTACAGGTCCCAGAAGACATAGCATTTTGCAATCTTAACACCTGGCCAGTAGTCTACTGCACTGTACATATAGTAGGAAAGTGTATTCAACAGGCACAGTGAGGCTTAAGGTCTTAATTATTCATGTCATTTGTTCCAGTCTTATCTTTTTATGAAGGTTTTGAATAAACTGGAGGATCCCCCTGAGTCTGGATTCAACAGATCTTCACAATAGTCTGTGTACGGCTTCAGGAGTGGAAATATCACGTCTTACTCTGGCACTAGCTGTAGCTGTAAGATCAGGGCTGTGTCTCTGCAGAACTGGATGGCTGAGGTTGTATTCTCTGACCGTGAAGGTTAAACAGTGTGATAATTATTTAATCAAAACCTGAATCACTGAATAGGTACACTCAAATTTACCCCAGGACTTACCTTGCCTTTATTTCCAAAGGGGATATAGCCTGAGGGTTGTACGTCACAAAACCAAATTGCCTAGAAACTCCTATGAATCCTTTGAATTTTGATGGAGGAGCTTAGGAAAAATCATGGTAATCTATATTCTGGGAAAGTCCTGGTCAGTCAGCCTGAGCAGGCCCATTTCAGCGACTGCATTACATGGAAACAGGCCTTTGTTGTTTTGAAGGGCCTCTGTTGTTTCCACCTCCTACTTCCTCTCCTTCTTCATATATACCTGGTCAGGATTAAATAAGACAGAGGCCACACATCACACTATCTTTCCTTATGCATTTCCAGCAAAGTCACCCATGAAAACAATTGCACCTACTCCAATGCTACAGTCCTGACTTCTGTCCGTGACTGCCCATAGGAGTAGGGAAGGAAGGCTATTCTAAAAAGTCACATCATCACAAAAGATCAGTGCATTCTATTTACAGTCTCAACAGGACAGGTTCCAGATCTCACTGCACTTCCTTCTGGAAGTATCTTGCTTATAAGCAACTGTGAACTGTTGTGGCAAATCCAAATTCCCCTACGGGAAACGGTTATATGTTTTACTCCTACTTCCTCCTGGTCACAAAGGGGACTGATAATTTATGCCCCATTCTGGACTTCAGTAACTTCTGCCAACACAACTGGTACATCTGATTTCAGATTTCTAACAAGAAGATTATCGTGCCTTCCCTTCTACAGAGAACCCTTGTGATACTGTTGGGCATGATGGATGTCTTGTAGCATATCTATCCTTCCAATTTACTCTTATTTATTCTCAGTTCCAGTGCAGAATATTGTAATTTTGGCTTTATACAATATTCAATGTCTTTAAAAAGGTGTTAGTCATTGTGCTGAAGCCTTGCAGGGAAGAATATTTTGTTGTTTTTATGCCTGGATGACTTGTTTCTGGTAGGCGTATAAAAGTAATATGTGGAGGTGGTTCTCTTGTGGGCCCCAGCTCGAATTTATTCACTGACTGGGATATGATAGATGGTCCTGACTCACACTGCAATGTGCCATTTCACTTGCCAAATGCCATGGTTTTTCATGGTATTGTTTACTTATCTGAAGATGTAAGAGTTTTTATGTACTTCAAAGTGTTGGTGACTTCAGAAGTACCATGCACTAATGGGCCTTTTTTGGCATCAGGCCTCGTTGAAGAATCTTGGAGTACTAGAGAGTCTTGTCACACTTTGTGGTTGGTCTCTCCTTTCTAAAGCTTAACCTGCCATAAGTTGGATGTTTGCACTCCACGTGCGGGGTAAGAATCTCACTTTGGCTCCTACACTGTATGGTAAATATGGTTTTATTCTAGAAAACAGGATGCCAACCAACTGGAGTTAAAATCACTACTCTTGGACCTTAACAGCATGGAGAAATAGCTGTTTCTGTGGCCTCTCTTTGTTCAGATAACCAGGCTATTGTGTACCTCCTGCATAAGGAATGGAGCACAAGGTCTTACCTTCTGCAGGAAGACAATGCTTGGTTGTCATTAAGGCATAAACAGTATCATCAGTTTCAGTTGTTCATATCACTAAGGACCACTCACCCAGCATAATGCAGAGCACCCCATGGTGGGTGCATATCTGGACATTAATAAGGATAGAATCCCCTTCATAATTAACCACTTTTCCTTCTGATCCTGGTTCCAGATTTGTCCCTGTACAAGTCCATCAACCTCTCGGTAGCACAAACTAGAAAAGAAACTGGCATTCACTTCCAGAGCATATGAAATAAATTCAGGTATTACAAAAATGGTGTGGACGTTTGACAAGTAAAATACTGCTTGTTTACTCAGTGGAGAAGGGTGGGGGTTGCATTTGTCAAGCAGACACTTTCCAAATGCATTGTCATTTGTATTCTTTTTGGCCATCAGGAAGCGAACCTTCTGCTATGCAGATGCTATTACCAGTGCTTATGCTATATCAGAGAAGGATCTGGTATGTCCCTACATCATGACTCTCGCCACTGTAGACATATGCACTGTGAACACTTGTTTTTTCAATATGCACCTTTGTTAGACATTTTTGTCATGATGTGACTTAGGGAACAGGTCAGTTTTGGGAGGTCAATGTTCCAGGACTCTGCTGTATGTTGTCTTCCTGCTTGTTTCTTCCTTGTGGTAACTACTTGTGACTCAGCCAATGTATAATCCACTGGGAAGGGTCCTCAATGTTTGATGTAACTTATATGTTGCAACCATATCGGATGATCTGTCAGAAAACCCTTCCTGACTGGCCAGCGGTGCTCTTTCTTTACCCAAGTGGAAGAGTGGAACTTCCTAAAATTATTGCTGTTAGAGTTCCATGTAGAGTAGGAAAGGAAAGCATATGTTTATATTTAATAATGTAATGTCAGATTTGCCTGGTATTTCTTGATGTGCTGATGGATGCATGCTAGTGTCATGGGAATAAACTGACATACCTTGGGAATGTATGCACTTGTACAGCTAATGTCCATCATACTATATATGATGACAGGACATGGATGGCTATGCATTTAAGTATTTCTTAAAACAATGCCAGATTCTTATTGTGAGGATGATATATTCAGCCAGGAGCCTGTGGAGTAGGATCCTTCATAGATTAACTAGCACCATAGCAATATGTCTGTTGCTTGTCATGGACTGTAGTCATATAATATATGACTTAGAATTCTGTTCTGGCACTTTGGTAAATGCTGTCCACTGACAGAAAAAGACACTCTTCATCCTGACTCTGGGTAACTTAACAGGCTGGTCAGACTAAAGAATTTTGTCAGAAAAACAGAACAATGTAGGAGGATGATTGTAAACTACCTGCGAAGAAACAAATTAATTCTAAATGGTATTCAAAGTTATTTATGTGCCTGTAGTTATGTGATAAGAGAGCAAATGGAAGTTAATTTATTCACTTTAAGTCACTCTTTCCGTTTATTGTTTTACTTTTACTACCTCCCATAAGGCTTTGTTTTTAATGGTAATAGCAATGTTTGTATTGACGGAATGATTAAAAGACCAGAGTCTTTATTTATTTATTTAAGTTTGTTAAATGAATAGGACAGTGATCACATTGGGCCTATTTCAGCCTCAGCCAAGGAGTACAGAGAACAGATTAGTAGAATGACAAAATAGACTAAACACAACAAATGCAAACAGGGACAAAAGCAAAACGACATAAAATATTTACATAAACATGTGACTTGATTACCAGAAGGAATTCAATTAACAAATATTCTTGTTGTTATATAGATGAGAGATAGAGGGGCTAAAGAGGAAAAAAAAGCAGTTTGGGGACAGTGAGGTTAGTGATAATTGTGTTATATGTCCAGGAAGAAAGCACTTGACTTGGCTTATGGCTTAAGTTATGAATGGAAATAGGAATAGAGGAATTATCTTTTAGCAGAAGGGGAGAGATTCATTTAGTTTGAGGTCAAGAACAGAGAATGTGCATTTTTTGCAATGAAGTCTTTGTTTTCAGGATTTGAAGGAGTGAACATGAGTGCTTTTGACTTCTAAGATTGCATGATAGAACCCATTACATTAGTTTAGAGGATGGATAGGGTGGGGAGTTGGGTTCTTATCTTTGAGAAGCTTGAACAATTGTGAAGCAAGAAGAAAGTCAACTTGTTGTTGGACTTAGACCCATTTTTCTTTTTTTTTACAGTTATACAGTAGTGTTCATTTCTAGCATAGATAATAATGAATGATAAGTGACCTCATTATGAGACCGGTCTATATTAGAAGACAGAAAGTTTAAAATCGTGAACGCTCTAAAGAGTGGAAATGCTGGACCTCAAAGTGCTTTTTTTGAGATTGCAGTACAGTGAAGATAAGACTATTTTCCCTTTCCTCACTGTAGTGCGATCTTGAAGTTGGAGTATATATTTAGCAGGGGGTGTGAGAGTGCAGCCCCCCACAATAATGATTTCGTGGTCAGGCATTTTCGCTCTTTATAGTGCTTGCGATTTTAAACTTTCAGTCTTCTATTATAGACCCTTATGAGACAGATATACAACACTCAACAGACTGAGCAAGGATAGGGAGACACTAAGCTGTCGCTCAGGTGCCAGGATCCACCATGTTACTAGAGTGCTCACGTTCCTTCACACAAGACACATATATGACTTCATCTTTGTACACGTGGGAGTAAATGACTTGAGAACTATGATGGAACATATGCCAAGAGAGATGATGTAGCCCTCATAATATGCATTTGAGGTTGGTATGAAACTACTCTTGATAACACAATGATGCAAACAGAAGATAATTGACTTTAACTCTTGGCTTAGTTACTGGTGTCATTCTAAGGGGTTCAATACATATGAGCTTGGAATGAGATGACTGACAGCCTTACCTCCTTGCTAAGGATGGACTGCACCTCTCACCTTGTGGCTTCTGTATATTGGATTAATCATTTTCTTCCCCCATAGTACATTTGTAGGCAGGTTTAGTCTCCTCAAACTACAGACATAGTCAAACTAAATCAAGACTATATAAAAATAACACTTTTCAGTGCCAGAAGCCTAAATATGAATTTACATTTCTTACAGGCCTTTCTGATCCTCAAAAAAACATTAATATCTGCATACCTAGTGAAACATGGTTAGAGGGTAAGTGATAGCATTCCCACGGTGCTAGGTGTCAAAACCTACCATTCCTTCAGACCCACTGCTGAAAATTACTATGCTGTAGAAGGGAGTGTTTCCATATTCCCGAGGCCAAATCACCCCTACACTCATAAGGCAGAACAGTGACATTGAATGCCTTCATATCCAACTTACTGCCAATAAAAATCTGCCCTACATCATAACCAAGTACTAAAACTCCCTCAATGTCAGTTGTAGCACAAAAGATGGATCTAAGCAAACTGAAATCCCTCCCCATTGAGCCTAACACTACCTCCATGGGGAATTTAAACTATTCTTTCATTAAATGGGAACTTACAACAGTGCTACAAATAAGTATTCTCAGTGCTTCCTATATTTCAAAAATGCTAGCTCTTTAGACCAACTAATTCATGTCCCCAGTTAAGAAAAATAGGTAGAGCTAGGACTCACTACTATAACCTCATTATATTCTGTAGGTATAGCTACTCAGTCACTGGACAAATCTGATCATTGTCTGGTAATATTCACCTTGAGGGTAAAACTTGACTTACCATCAAACCCTTCTGTCTTTACAGACAATTCTAAGGCAGTTCTATTGCAGTTAGCTGATGATCTAATGAAATATAAGCACTTGCTCCACTCAATGTCCCCATCTCACACACTTCTATATTCATGGGCCATTTCTGTGCTCACCTAAAAGCATGTACTGAGGCATCGATCGCCATCAGACACACACGCATATATATATATATATATATATATATATATATATATATATATATATATAAAATGCCAAATATAGGAATAAACCCATATGGTGGAAGTCTAGTATAAACCAACTGTACAATAAGAGGCAGGAACATATTCTCTGTAAGAATAAACTTAATAACACAACATTTTACAGTGATCTGAAAAAGATTAACAGGGAAATTGGAAGCAAAATCAAATCTTCAATAGATACGGAATGAAAATTACCACACATGTTAAAATAACTACAAAGTGTTTAACACAGGCCATGTCTTCAGCTGGAAAAACATTGGGTTGCTACCATACCTGCTTTAATACCTGTTCAATGTGGATTATCAATGTATTCCAATGCCACTGCTAATACACACACACACACACACACACACACACACACACACACACACACACACACACACACACAATATATAAATATATATATGTGTGTGTGTGTATATATTTGGTTCTATTGTGTATGATCGACCTACTGCAATGTCAAATTAGAAACACTGATAAATAAATCTGAACATACACAGTACCGAAAACAAAAAATACCAAATGCAATAATATTGAGAAAGGAAAACTATTTCCTCTCTGGATATTACTAAAACCCCCATAACACTAACTTCACATTCATTTGAATAGTGGCAGTATTACATGAAGCTTTTAGGGAGGTTATGTGCACGTTAAGGGTTGAGGGAAGGGGCAGCATTAGGGTTAGGGTTAGCACCCATTACTAAGGAGGTGCAGAGGGACCCGCCCCCCTGCACCACTATAGTAATGAGTGCTAACTCTAACCCTAATCCTAACCCTAAAACACACAAACTTGCACACAAATATAGAACACCTATCCTTCACTCATCCCCGAACCTAACCCTAACTCACTTACACAAGCACAAACACTTTCACCCCATCAATCCCACTTACCTATTTTGACATTGCACACTATCAACAATTCTCCTGTTTCACTATCTGTACCACCACCATTAAATCATTCTCCCTGCATTTGTCAAAGAAATTTCAATTGTACAAACACAGGGGAACCACATATCAATCTATCTATCTATCTATCTATCTATCTATCTATCTATCTATCTATCTATCTATCTGTGTGTGTGTGTGTGTGTGTGTGTGTGTGTGTGTGTAGAAAGAGAGAGAGAGCTACAGAGAGAGCAAAAAAGTGACTGCAAAGGCACCCTTACTTCAGACTTAAGTTATCAATATATCTAGAAGACTGACCCCTTCCCTCCCTGACTGAGCAATGTTAGGACATGAAAACCAGTACAGAGATGCTTTCCATGCCTGAATAAGCACGCAGCAGAATTTTTGCAGAGCTTTTAACTGATCATGGATGAGCTGCATAGGGAGTATAACCATCCCTCTCAACTGTTCAGATTTTTAAAGAAATGTCAGGATTTTTGCTACATATATTTGGTCTGTTCCTCATAAAATGTGTGGTTTCCTACAAAATCATTTTGAATTGTAGTCACTAAATGACAGACATTTGTGTTTCACACTTCTTATTCTTTAGAAAATGCATCAAAACATAAAACCTGTGTCTATGTTTATAAGAGCATTATTTAAAATCTGTCCCTATTTTCAAGCCATATTATTTTATGCTTTGTACACTTTTCTTGTGCTAAGAGGTTGGGAGGTATGAGTGTGACATTATTAGCAAAATGTGCATTTTAATAATATTGACTCTACTTCAAAAGGAAAGCCCTAACTGCTGTCATTTTGAAAGGTCTACTATCAATGTCTTCATGCACTTTATACAATTTCTCACTCATGGAGCAATCCTTCGCCAAATGCAACAGTCCCACATATTTTACTTTTTTTGAAGACTGTTGCACCTTCACATCAAGGATGAACTTATTCGCCTAGTTTCTTTGTAAATTGACTGTTTTGATATTTAGCTTGTAGTTATAGAATTTGTTTTGTTTATAAATAACACTAGAGAGAGATTTTTAAGAAATTGCTTAATATGTCAGAGGAACAAGAACACATCATCAACAGAGGCTATGGCTTTAACAGTGAAGAGGTCAAGCTCAGTGCCATGGCTATACCATTCCCTTTCAGTACATTGCAACAAGAGCTCTGATGCGAGACTAAAAATGTTACCTGATATCTTAAATGGGAAGGATAGTATTCTGTTGTGTTTAACCATATCCTAGAGATAGCAATATAAAACTTCAAGATGCATAATAGACCTTGAAGGGAAGCCTGCTACACATATAGTTGTGTAAGCAAGAAATCCCCCGAGTTTATCAAAGGCCTTTTGTTAATATGTAAAGACAACAGACTCCACTGATGTTTGGTATCAATAGCAGATAAAAGTACATACAAAGCAGTACATAAATCCAGAGATGTTTGTCTTCCCCTGACAAATGCAACCTGCACTTCCTCATTGAGAACAACTGTATTTTATCTAGCCTAGCAGCTATGATGCCTGGATCACATTTAATAAGTGAGCTAGACATGTATGTGGATACTTCCTGAGAAACATTCTCTGGTTTAAGATGTAATGTAGTGATGGCTCCACTAGTACTGTCTAGACAGCATTACCTTTTGATACAAATTCAGACAATTTTTATAGTGCAGGATCTATACTGCTCATTACAACTTCAGAAACTGAAAATGATAAGCCATCTCAGCCCATGGATTTATCAACTGTCAGGAGCCAATAGTTATTTTTACTTCCTCAAAAAAGAGCCATGCTTCCAAAAAGGGCCTAGTTGAAGCACCCAGCTGTAACAAGCAAGTTAAAGTTAGATATGCATCCAGAGCTTCAGGGGGGTTATATACCCAGGGAGCTGCTAGACATTATGGCAGATATCTTTGATGATTGTCTAGGTTGACAAAATATAATACCTGCAACTATGTTCCTTTTAAAATGGATAGCTATTGACCCAGTGTGTTTGTGTGTGTGTGTGTGTGTGTGTGTGTGTGGGGGGGGGGGGGGACTTATAGACAGACAATATGCCTGGGATCCCACAGCCATCTTTATTAGTACCAAGAGATAAAACCCTTACTATCATCCATTAACCTGAGCTTGAATGGCAGTGTGGACGCCTGCTTCAATAGCAGTGGGGATGCCTGCTCGGGATGATGTGGGAGCCATACGTCTCCACTGTACTTCATTATGAGCAATCGGTTTCTCATTTTCTGTCTTAAGAATTTCATGTTCCACACTAACCTACATTGGAGGGTCTCTCAAATAATTCTTCAACAGAACATTTATAAATATGAAGTTACAGAATAATCCAAAAACATGACAGGCTTACTAAAAAAAGCATAACAATAATGAAATGCCACTCTGAAAATGTGCACATCTTTTATTTTAAAATACTAAGCACCTTCATTTAGAAAATTAACAGAACTTCCTCAGTTAAAAGAAACTTCATCACTTCCTGCTCTTTAAATGGAAATTTTAGTGGTGTTTTGCTATTTTTATGAAGTAGCAAAATTAACTCATTCCCTCCAGCATAGCTCTTTTTATTGTGTACTTTTAACTCCCAGTGTATGTTCCTTGAGCCTTTAAAAAATGAAGTTATATCACCTTGCAGTTCAAACAAATATTCCTGTCTCTGGAACTATAAGCAGTACTAGAAAGCTGTAAATGGCAAACTATTCAAAATAAATTAATCTTTATATTAGCACTATTCATTCAATGTTATGCTGCTTTAAAGTGGATTTTATATGTCAAAATAAAGGCATTGAGTATTAATTTTGTAACATTGTATAAAAAGTTTATGTTATCTCAGTAACCACTCAAGCAAGACATGTACTACAGCAGGATTTTCTTCATACAGCTGTGAGCTTTCATTTGAGGCTATGCAGTTCGATCAGTGTTACTTGAATGTTGAGATATTTCGAGAAATATGAAATTTATTACAATACAAATAGTGTACAAATAATATTCAATATCTCTTTAGCTGTATTAGATGGATGTCAAATATTAATGCAATTGTATTTGCTGTCATGTATGCTTTAAATTTAAATCTACTGATACCTTCTATGTGGCATGGTTTTGAAATTATTAATACAAATATGAACAAACAATATTGATGCCTCGAGGCGTCAGTAGGAGGTAACTGCAGAAAAACATTTAGGCACACTTGGCTGTCATGGGTTAATCATGAAACTGTTATAAAGTGTTCCATGTTTTTCCAATGTGTTCCACATTATAAGAAGTGGTATGTAACACTTTTGAGACTGAACTTTAAGAATGAGTTTGAAGGAAGAATGAAAGGGTTCTGTGTGCTCACTTATGTCATGAAAAGAGTGGGAAATGTATGTATAGGGGCATACAGGTTTGTCAGCTTCCCCACTGGAAACCAGAAAAACATGCACAAGTATTTAATCTGTGAAACTGGGGTCATCTGCATGTTTATGCTACTTGCTGAGCTGAGCATTTGTCCATCACTATGCCTACTGTATGTCCTCCATTTAGATGCCTAATGGACATGTTTGGGGACTGAGGACATCAAACAAAAATTCCAGTACACCATAAATGACACCACTATGAATGGCACCTGACTCTCCTCCCAAGAAGAAATGAGCTGTAGGGATCTCACCTGACAAGAATGAATGAGTTTTTGGGGCGCCTATGGGGAGGTCAGATGGTCAAGTTGGTGTAAGGGCCAGCCCAGTTTTGGAACATAGAGGAATGAAGCACAGGCTATGACTCGGGCAACCTAACTTCAGCTAAAGGCTCATTCTATGGAACAGCCAAGTGATGTGTAGGGAAGTAGGACTGAGTGACAAATGTCTGCTTAACTACTCTAGAGAGAGAGATGCTGGTGATATGGTAGCTGTTTCTCCTAATGCAAGCAGTGGCTTGGAAGTAGAAATGCCATAACTGGAGACATAGATTTGACTTTCCAAACCATTCACTTTTTCCCTCATTAGCACGAGGGTAAGAGCACTTAGATGCTGGGGATACATTGTAAACCCTCAATTATATCAGCCACAAATGGGCCAAGGTGTGTTGCATTAATGATAGATTCCACAACTGGCTCTTTCCTTTATGAGAAATTAATGAACTGATAGATTTCAGAGGGCTGACAGTCAGCAGACAGAGGGGGGAAAAGCATATAAAAACTGGAGAGGATTCACAAAGAAATGAATGAAAGCTAAAAACAATCTGCAACAACAAACTAATGAGAACTGAAAGTTTACAAACTTCAACAAATCCACTGCAGTTATCTAACATACAGTGTAGATAGCTCTTCCTGCAGCACATGAGAGTTATCAACCTTTGTCTGGGTCTGGAGGTAGGAAATGTGTTGCATTATGTTCCTACATCTTGAACAGTATTTTTCCCTTTATCTTATTATTTTTATTCTTTATCTCTTTGCTCTCATACCTGTTGACCATTCAAATAGCAATGCTTATAAAATGGGCAGCATTCATGTGGTTGATAGTCACATGTATGTGTTTTGCTTATCAGTGAATGATAATATTTGCTTCTTGTTACATTCTTTACTTACAAATTGTATAAGTACAGTAATAGTATTAGAGACACATTTGCTGCAGATTATACATATCTGGCAAACGCTATTATATTATATTACTATATATCCATCCATAACAGGACTTTTTAGCACAAATGTTATGCCACATCATGTTGGTTTTGATTGTGAAGCCTCCCTTCTTCCCTCCTAATGATGATCAGTCAGTAACGTCCCTTACCCACCATTTCATGCATACCTGTTGTTATGTAAGTACGTGGATACCACTGGATGGTTCACTTTATTACACAGTTTTGTGTCTTTGACAAACATAGATAACTTACTACCATAGTCAACCAGTTCAATGTATGACTAACAGTCTTGTGAATTGCTATGATACTGTATCCAGTACACCAAAGTGTGTGCATGGTTCTTTGTTACTGCCAACAGCTAATATGATCTCTGCATCTAGGACTTTAGGATGTATGCTGATTCTGAGATAGATCAATATTAGAGATCTAGATATGATACACTATTGTGAAATTAGCAAGCTACTTGTGTGCAGTACATATGCAAATTACCTAGGCTGCATGTAAAAGAGTGGATACACAGATTTCAAAGGCAGTGACTTTGCATAATAAGACTGTCAAATGATATGCAGTATTAGTGTACCTAAACAGCTACAGTATAAGGAAGTGCCTTGTGCTGGCACAGATGTAAAGACCGGGATCCACCAATCAGCACTCTAGCATGAATATATAATTAAAACTTGGACAGTGTGTTCCATCATTACTCTATATAAAGCTTTTGCAGCAATTAAACCAGAGCAAACAAATATTTTTTTCTACATACATGCCTGCGCACAAAAAATGAAAACACAAACATATACTAACACAACCTGCCTGCAAATTTCCCTTTCTACATCTGCTGCTCTTGTTATGGTTAAAGCATTTCCTGAACACAGGCAGACCTCCAGGCATGTTAGTAGTGTCTCTTACAATGCATGGCTATATTATTCCATAATCTTGCAGAAATCTGTAGGAATACCACAGCAACAGCAGAGTCTGAAGGACAGCTGAAGGCAAATAAACAGCAGCATTCATGAAAAAGTGAGAAACACAAAGTAGTTTGCTTACATTATAAAGTGTATTCTTAGTTCTTTGCAGTGGTATTAAAAGCAATGGTTACTATTACATACTGTTCTCATCTGCATGGAGGACATTTTTTGTTTGTTGTTTACAATGTGTTCCTTACCTCTGTAGAGTACACTTTGCCTCCATATTTTATGGAATCTTCCTCCTCTTCCTCTTAGAGCTATTAGAATACCCTACCCTGATAATAAAATTAAGTAAACAATAGCTATAAAGAGGAAGACAAAGACACAGGAAAACATTTTCAGATTTCTTACTCTATTCATACTCATACACAAACTAACATTATATTCTTGCATCTGTAGCATTATATTGATCCCTACCATGTGGAACGGGAAGGCACTGTAGTCTTCTCTGGAAGGACTATTGCTTTTCCTGCAATTGTTGTTGAGCTAAAGCAGTAACAACCCATATACATTACAAACAATTGTATTTATTTGACATGTAGGGTAGGATTTCAGTCCTCTACCAATGTTTTAGGCAAGCGCAGGATAAAATAGAAAAGTTCATACAGTAGTGCATGCCATAGTACACATGAATAGGAGAAAATAATACTGATGAACTTATGGCAGTACAATTAAAGAAAAAACAGGATGTTCATACAGTACTATGTTTCATAGAACAAAGTAACTGCACATTATATAATTTTACAGAACACCATACAAAAAAAATAAATGTTCTAACCTGGAGCACGCATAATAAAATAAAAGTGCAAACTGTTGTACATGCACTAGTTCAAGAAACTGAAGCTG
>NC_056732.1:739375464-739382964 GCF_019279795.1 Protopterus annectens
GCATCAAATAAAAAAAACTTATGCAAAGCTGATTATGACCTCCTGAGGGAAGGTATAAACAGTTTCACAGCCCCCTTCCCCTCCATAGGAACTGGCACATATATCCAAACCTACACCAAAGTACTATATGAGCATTTATATAGCTGCATGGAATCAGAAATATCCGTCAGGACAAAACTCCTCCTGCTCAAAGAAAGGGTAAACCTGTCTAGTGGACATCTGCAATAAATAAACTCTATAATAAAAGGAAATAATTGCTGTCCAGGACCAAGAAGGAGCAGATGCCTAATATGAAGCAATCTCTCCTTAGCCTGAACAAACAAATAAGGGCACTCCAAAACAAACTTCATGTCCAAACTGGCCACATCTACTAAAGACAATCATAAGCTCTTCTTCACGTATGTCCACTATCTCAAAGGAAGCATTCAGATCTGCTCAGAACTGGTGGTCAAGAACACCACATACACAAATGCTGTAGATATAGCCAACCTGCTAGCAGACAGATTCAGTAAAACCTTCAACCCTATGTCCTCCCATCAGTAAATCAGGACATCCCCAGCACCTGTCCCCCCTCCCCTTATCTCTAGGGATCAAGTCATCACTGCCCTCTCAAAGGCAAAAAATGCAGCCTCCATGGGACCTGATAACATCCCAAGCTGCATCCTACATGAACTCTGGCAGGAACTTGCAGCACCATTAGATGCCCTGTTCAACAAAAGCCTGAGTACCACCTTCATCCCAGCCGAGTGGGGGACAGCCACTGTCATTCCTTTGCACAAAGGTGGAATATCCACTGATCCAGGAAATGATAGACCCATCAGTAACTAGCCTGATCTGCAAAGCCATGGAAAAGATTATCATGGACCTCATTAACCAAGGGCACTGGCAACCTCCAAACTCTTGATCCCACAAGTTTGGTTTTGTCAAGGTGAGGTCATGCCTATTAAATTTGGTTGACTTCCTTGAGACATTCACCAAAGCCATGGATAAGGGGAAGACGGAGCACACCACCTACCTTGACCTGGCCAAAGCCTTCAATACTATTCCCCACTTGGGTATAATAGATAAAGTTTCTCAACTAGGCATCATTTTATATGTTTACAGATGGGTAGCAAACTGGCTCACTGACAGAACTCACCTAGTCAAAATAGGGGAAGCCACTTCAAGGAGTTAACCCATAATGAGTGGTACTCCCCAGGGATTGATCTTGGGGCCTCTGTTGTTTGAGATATACTTTTCTGAGGTGCAGGCCAAAACCAGTGGTCTGTGGTTGACCAAGTTTGCAGATGACTGCAGGCTGGGCACTGTCATCAATTCTCCTAGTGATGTGGACATCCTCCAAGAGGGACTCACCCAAACAAATGACCGGTGCCAGAAACATGGCCTCAGACTGAATGCCAAAAAATGCATCATCATAATCCCCTTTTGGGAGAGTGTTGTTCGTACAAATTATCACATTAATAACAAGGTCCTAAGCATGCAATTAGTTGTAAGGGACTTGGCCACCCAGGTTGATAGCAAAATGACTTTTGACCCACCATATTTCTTCCATTGTATGGAAAGCTTTCTACATGGTCCATCTCATTAGTAAGGGTATATCATCCAGAGACAAGGAGGTCATAACATTCCTGTTTTCTTCCCTTATAAGACCCATTATTTATTACAATGCCCCTTTCAGCATAGAGAGACTACAGAGGTTCATCACCAGAATAATCCAAGGCCTCAAACATCTACCCTACAGAGATAGGCTAAACGTCCTGTCCCTCTACTCAGTCTCATACAGACTCCTTAGAGGTGACCTCTGTCTGGCATACAAAGCAATCTCAGAAGCCACCTTGATGGGACTGCTGCATATCCACAAGTCAAGCTCCACTCGAGTAACCCACACGCATGACTCAGCCTGGGATGTGACATCAACAAGACTTATTGGTGGGACAGATTTATGTCCCAGATACTCCCCCTTGTGTGGAATAGACTCCCTCTCCATGTCAAGCAGAGTACCTAATTAATCCTTTTTAAGCGTAACCTGGATAACTGGGTGGGGAACAGAAAATACACTACTGGGATTCCACCTGTGTTCCTGCTGGAGAGAAGCATCGGGTGTTGATTTCTCGAAACATGGGCTAACTTCTTGGCAAGGCTTGTAAGGGTCTCAGGGTCAATAGCCTAGTAAGTTCCTATGATCCTATGTGCCTTTAGTTTTACATTACATTCCCCTATCATTTGCTGAAGTTCTTGTTCAGAGTCTGTCTGTAATGCCGCATTATCTGCATACAGCAACTTTGTTTATCTGTCTCCCCTGACCTGTTTGCTAATAAAGTGCATCACCAGTATAGCCAGCAGTAGGCTCAGAGCTGAACCATGATGCAACTCCACTCCCATTTGGTAGCTCTTGGTACCCCTCTTTGAGTCTAACCACTGTTTGCAGTTGTGTAATTGGGTCCTTTTACATCCATCCATCCATCCATCCATCCATCCATCCATCCATCCACAATCCCTATTCACATTTTTTCACATGGGGTTGGGGTGTCACTTCAACAGTGATAGTCATCTAGAACTTAGGTTTACACCAGGCTGCATTAAAAGTACCAATGTTTCTGATACTTTATGCCATCACAGGACTGCCCAAATCAGCTTTGTTGGGACATTGTCATATGCTTCTTCCAAGTTTATGAATCCCCACTTGGCATACCTCTCAACCTCTTAGAGCAAGAAATCTGAAGAAAGCCATAAAAAATGGTTGGGTCAATGGCCCAAAAATAGGGACACTTTTTAAATATTGGTGTTATGAGCTTAGAAAGTAGATAGAATAACAAATTTTGCAATAGCATGAATTTTCTGAAGGATATGAAGTCTAAAACTAAAACATCTGTCAATATTTTCTGACATGAACCATCAATAATTTGCCAATGATTTGCTAGAAAACCACAATTTTATGAAACATATACCAAACATATGAGGCACAAATCTGAACATTCTGTGAAAATCGGTTTGAGAGGTATGCCATTTGGACTCCTTCCTCATCTCTATCTTCTTTTCTATTACTGTCTCACTGAGAACATCAGGTCGGTTGTGCTGCATACAGATGTGAATCCAAACTGCTCATCTCCCATCTTACTTTCAACTTACTCTCCATCTACATTTATCACTCATCTTCTTCCAAACTTTCAAGCAGTGTGACAGGAGTTTAATACCTCAAGCTGTGAATGTCCCGTTTGTTCAGTATTATTCATCTCCCACTTATTGCTGTCTTAATATCACTATATCACTAATGCATGGATCATGCAATCCCAAATAAAACCAAGAACCAATCCTCCAAAGGCAGACGTCTTGTCTGATGGACCCCAGCCATAAACAAACTATACAATAGAAGGAGGAAGCTACTACATGATAGAGCAAAATCCCAAAAAGGAAAGGCATCTCTGTATTAGCAAAAAACTACGGTCATTCATAAAATCGTCTAAGGCCAGCTTCAAGAGAAAAATTGCACAGGACACTAAGGATAATCACAAGGCTTTCTTTAGTTATGTTAGAAACCTGGGTGGGAATTCCCAAATATGCTCAGATTTAGTCCAAAATGACAAAAAATACACCAAACCCACAGACATTGCCAACATCCTAGCTGACAGGTTCAGCGCAAACTTCTCCCCTCCCACCAAAGGGCAAATATCTATCCCAGCAGAGTGCTGCCCCCTGACATCTCAGATGCTCAGGTAAGAGCCGCCCTCTCCAAAGCAAAACACACAGCATCAATGGGACCAGACGGTGTCCCAGGCTGCGTCCTACATGAACTCCAAGAGCTAAACCCAAACATAAAACTACTGTTCAATCTCAGCCTTACTACAGGATATGTACCCAAAGAGTGGCGTACAGCAACAGTGGTCCCTCTCCACAAAGGTGGTGCCTCAATGGATCCTGGAAACTATCGCCCCATAAGCCTGACTAGCTTGGTCTGCAAAGCTATGGAAAGGATCATCATGGACCTCATAAATAAAGATATTGGGGACCTATAGACACTGGATCCTACCCAGTTCAGCTTTGTTAAGGACAGATCCTGCCTCTTAAACCTGGTCAATTTCTTTGAAACAGTTACCAAGGCCATTGACGAGGGGAAGGTGGTCCACACAGCCTACCTGGACCTCACAAAAGCCTTCGATACAATACCCCACTCGGGCATTATAGATAAGCTCACCAGCTTAAATATAAACCCCTATGTCACTAGATGGGTTGCAAACTGGCTCAAGGACAGAATGCATATGGTTAAAATTGCTGGAGCCATGTCAGACTCCAAACCAGTTACAAGTGGCGCCCCACAAGGCTCAGTCCTGGGACCTCTCTTGTTCGGTATATATTTCTCGGAGGTACAGGCCAACACAAAAGGACTGTGGCTGACCAAGTTCTCAGATGACTGCAAACTGGGCACCATAATCGACTCTCCAGCTGACACAAGCATCCTCCAAAAGGGCCTCATAGAAACAAACAACTGTTGCCAGAGCCATGGCCTCAAGCTAAATGCCAAAAAGTGTATAGTCATCCCCTTTGGCAAAAACAAAGTGCCCACAAATTACCACATAGGTGGTAATCCATTAAGTACAGAAGTAATTAGGGACCTGGGGACCCAAGTTGATAGCAATCTCTCATTTGACAACCACGTGGCCGAAGTGGTTAGAAAAACATTTTATATAGCCCACCTAATCATGAAGGGATTCACATCTAGATCAGGGGAGGTGATCGTGCCTCTTTACTCATCCCTCATCAGGCCCATAATTGAGTACAATGCCCCTTTTGGGATGTACCTTACCAGACACCTGCAGCAACTGGAAAGACCCCAAAAGTACCTCACCAAGAGGATCAAAGGGCTCAAACAGATGCCATATGCTGCCTAGTTAAAGAAACTCCAGCTCTACTCAGTGGCATACCGCCTGCTCAGGGGTGATCTGTGCCTGATGTATAAAGCCATGTCCAACCTGGAATTAATGGACATGCTTCACCTCAGAAAATCCAAATCCCATCGAGCTACACACTCGAGAGACTTGAACCTCAGCACTGAAATAAATAGGACATGCTGGAGGGACAGATTCATAACCAAGAGGATCCCTTCACTCTGGAATAAAATCCCAGTCCAGGTTAGGCAGAGTCTCTCATTGACTGTCTTCAAGAGGAATCTTGATGAGTGGATGGGAGATCGTAGGTTTACCCCGGGTATCACTTCTGTGTCACTGTTAGACAGAGGCACAGTATACTAACCTCAAAAAAGGGCATAGCAAAATTAATTTAAAAAGGGTAGTTAAAGACAAACACACTCTGGCTAGGCTTATAAATGCCCTAGGGCAAATAGCCTAGTATGAACCTATGAACTATATATTGCCACCCCTTCTCTTTACCTTTTTTTGCTCTAAATTATCCTGCCATAAATTCCATTTGCCCTGGTGAATACAACTGGCTTGACCTCCTACTATCTGAATTTCACCTTCTTCCCCCCATTCTATACCATGGATTCAATTTACTATTGCCAAATGTATGCTCCCACACACTAGATTTATCAGTCCTTAGTCTATATAAATGTGTATCTTGTTTCCCATACATCTTACGTGGCACAAGTACCACTTAATTCATCTAAAGTTCTAAATCCCAAGTGCACTCCAGTCTTATCTCACTGCTGCTTCTTTTCTCTGCTGATATAAGACCTAAAGCTGGCTCTCCCCACCATAATCAACACCCATCATAAAGGGTTCATCTGTCACCCATATATCCATTCAGGTTACAAGGGGCCTTAAAATTTCCTATAGGAATTACTGTATCATAAATATGTTACTCACTGGAGTCCTGAATCTTCATTCATATATGGTATAGATATATTTACAATATCTGCCACCCAATGTAAATCACATAATATCCAATCTAATTTTATTAACAATTCTTATATCTTTTAAGAAGATTGTCCCAGTAGCAAGATAAGGGTGGTGTAATGATTCTAATTAACAAACAACTTGACACCACCATTTTTGCTAATAATAATAATAATAATAATAATAATAATAATAATAATAATAATAATAATAATAATAATGTAACAGTAAATATTTTCCTAAATGGCAACTCATCCATCCATTCTGTGGAAAAACTAACGTGCATTTCAGTAGAACATCCAACCTCATTCTGGCCTATGCTTCTTTATCAGTCTTTTAACCGTACTCAGCAAATGAGCAGACAAACATGACTTCATACTAGGAAGTGACTTAAACCTAGATTGACCTGGCCCACTTTATCCTAACCTTATTAATCAGCATCCCTGGTAGTCCTTAGCCAAATTGTATAACCTGCTATCCATACCAATAACATTCAGCTTATTCTAACTCCTTGCTATGCATCATCTTAATATACCCGACAGATATATGTCACTAAGTGTACAAACAAATTGTCAATTGGTCTCCCTCAGAGTCTCTTGCCTTTGTGTTTTTACACTCTCAGACATTAACTCATTAACACCTAAGTGGTGCGGAATATCCCTCACCTAGCAGCCTACACACTTCTTGCATTCCAGAGTATTTTTTGAAAAATAAACTTAAAAGAGGATAAGATAAAACAAAGTAAGTTTTCTGTGAACAATAAAAACTATTAAAACTGTAAAAATTACAATGTTATCAGTAGAAAGTATTCTTTGCAGTGATAATAGTGCTTTCAGATTCTTTCCATACATACTATAATGCATTATAAAAAACACAAACCCAAAATTAGTTTTTTTGCTAAACATTCAAAAACAATTTATCATATCTTGGAAACTGTATAACATAAACATATATTGTTAGAACATTTTTTTGTTAACCAGACATAGGCTATGGTTTGAGAACAAGAAATTTCTATGAGTGTATGCTTATTGAGATATTTACAGAAATATTAAAACATATGCTTAGTTATAGAATTAATTGAATAAATAACACTGAATATTTCTCAAGATGTGCAAATTACAGTGCAAATTTCAAAGACACTTTTCTTCAACATCTAAGACTTTACCTGATGTCATGCAACTGTTTGTAAATCACTTGTTTTTTTGAGGTATTAAGTACATGTGGAAATATTGTTTGTTTTCATAATTACTAACAGACAGCTAGCCATATATCATGTATAGTGCAATATAAAAAGACACTCCCCGGGATTCATGAAGTTCGACGCAAGAATGGCGTTAGGCTTGCACCGACTGTGCGGTGTAGAGATGGCGCAGGTGCGCCATATCCATATTAATGAAGGTGCGCTGCCGCCACATCCTCGTGCATAGGAAACATGCGCGAGTGTATGGAGCATGTCCAAGTGCCGCACGGAGGCATGGACATGTCGGCTGTTTATGTGCAACCTAAAATGCTGAATAGTACAGCTTGCCTCTAACAGTAATCACACCTGTCAGTGTCCGTGGATACTGAAATGTATGCAAAGCATGCAAGACAGTTTTGCAAACACAAAAATAAGAAGCAAACACAAATGCACGTAGCTGAATATTGAGTC
>NC_056732.1:739385464-739422964 GCF_019279795.1 Protopterus annectens
AACATGTATGAGTCATAAACACCATGTACCTTTACAAATGTGTATGAATACATATGCTCTGGGATTGTCAATGTGTCAGGTTAATAGTACCAATCATCTAAATGTGTCCCTGAGGGTGTTATGCAGTGTCCCTGATTCAGTGTTCATTCTCCCCCATTCGTATGTGAGGTCTGCTAGTGACAGAAAGCACATATTCTGCCGACTACCTTAGGTAGATGATAGCATAATAGGTTGAGGTTACCACCTGTTCACCTTTGCGAGGGACACTCCACTTTGGGCAGTTGTGTCCTGCAAAATAAATATTATTATGGCACATGGCCTGTGAATTAGGGCAAAGAATCCATATATTGTCTGTAGTGGTTGCATAAAACGATTATGTTGTATCTGAAACACCTAGATGTTATAGGAAACAGTATTAGCAACTATAATGCTACAAGAATAACCTTTTATTTAGGCAAAACGGTGAAGTAGCCTATTTTCTACTGGCTGTGGGTATGTGTTGCCCTGCCAAATCTGACATCTCTACATATATGTCCTATAGGGCTGCCACCTTTCAAAATAGCCAAAGTGGGACCTGCTCAATAGATATGTCAGATGTACCAGGTCAGAACATACCTACAGCCGTGCATAGTACAGAACTATATGTATTTGCACAAATAAAAGCTTAGTCTAGTAGCAGTCCACTTGCTTATCCTACTTCGTATAACATATAGAAGTGTCATATATACAATAACTGTTACATGCAACTATTAGAGAAACGTAAAATATAATATTGTCCTGTAATCAGGACATTTGCTATGTCTTGATTATTTTCGCATGACACATCCGCCTAAGGAGGGACTGTCCCATGCAAAGAGGGATAGGTATTAATCCTATAGTCCCACCTCGTCCAATTTAAAAGGTGGCAAACCTACAATAGGTATGCGGTAGCATGACCCAGCAGATGGATGTGGGTCCCAAAACACATTTACTTGTCTGCATTGCAGAGTATCGGTTCCCATGTATCAGCCAGATGGGAGCAGATTGTATGAGGAACACACATATAATATGATTAATTCACTGGACAGGCCGCTGATTCCGTACAGTCAAATGCCATGCTGTTGCCTAATGGTCAGCCATACCCGATATTGTAGTCATGTAGTCCGATGTAACAGGCATCACAAGGGATCGTGCCCACCCAGCGTGAATGACACATGCAAGCACCAATATCGGTGCATGTGCAAGTGAGTGAGCGAGCAGGTGTAAGCATGTTTGGCTACCAGTACGCGAGTATTGCACTGGTAAAGAAATGTGGGGGCTAACCGAGTGTAAGAAGCTGTATCCAGAGGTCAGCAGTGCTTAACACCGCTCAAACCCATGCACAACTGCTCCCAACTGCTTCAATGTGCCTTACTCCCTCCGTATTCAATGGGCTTGTTCTGGCTGCAAACAAATAACCGTCCTTTGCAGGTGTTGGTAGAAACACCATGCGCACACAGCTAATGTGAATTACCAATACACTATGGCAAATATCCAGACAATAGACAGTACCACACATATACCATACAGCACAGTAATCCAACAGTATAGCAATGTACCGGCAGATATGTCCGGACCACTGGTGTTCGCAGACCTGGCCGTCTTGTATTTACATGTGCGAGCATGCCCAGTATGACCATTCTGCATGGTGTCGACTGACATTGCCGTAATACCTTCATGTGCTTGAGCATGCCCAGTATGGCCAATTGTATCTCATGTGTTACATGTCCAGGTAGTCTGTACTGTGGTGCTGACCTCTGCGTTGTACACTGACAGGTGGCATGCTGTGTCTGCAGGGTATCCATTTGTCATATGGCATTGACTGTTGCTACATTTCTGCACAGCGTGGGAGAACATCTGACTGTATCCACATTCGTACACAGCACCGGGGGGGGGGCGCACCTGACTGTTGCTATATATGTACGTTGGAAGGGAGGCACACCTGACACTTATACACTTTTGCTACTACTGTACTGGTATGTCAGGTACTCCATTTCAGTGTGTAGACCTACCTATTGTGCTAGCTAGAGGCATACCAGTGTACTCCAGATCTTAGCTTTAATTACCAACATATTAGTTTCAGACGTCCTAGCCTTGACAGCCTACATCCAACTGCCTGGCCTGCTGTAGTCTGTGTGGGTCTGTGGTGGGGGGGTCATCCATAAGGCATATTCAGAGGCCATAGTACAGCATTTGTCTGTATTGGTCTACACCTGTCCAGCTGGTTGAGACTTGTGTGGGCTGTATGGACACACATGATGCTCAGCCATTACGCACAGTGGGTTATGACACCCTGTGTACTACTGGCTACTATGTTAACCCCCGTATGTGCTACAGATGTCATGGTGCCACTATGGATGTTTACTGTCTGCTGCTTTAACATTCGGCTACCAAATTCCCTTGCATGCTGACATCCATACCATAGCTACAGGTACCAACACATTCTAATACAACTGCCAAATGGTAGGCTGATTGACTTACCTTGAGGGTGTGCCAGACCTAAGGATGGTGCTGGAGGCCTGCCTATGTCGGATGCACATAGTGCACTTCCTATACATGGCAGAGCACAGGTAGTGTCATGTTTGGCATCCCTTTTACTGTCTGCGTGACATTCCCTGGGTCCCTACTGTGTCAGTGCATATGCTATGAGTTGCCTCTTTGCCAAGGCCAGGTCATACTGGGCATGCCTCCTTCCGCCTACTGGGTCCAACTCAGGTTATTCCGCCTCCAAGTCACTCACTGCCTATACAGGCCTTGGCATTGGTGGCGGGCTGTGTGGCTCTGCCCCATGCTGTTCCTGCTGCAGCTGTTTCCACAGGATCATATTGTGTAGCATAGCACATACCATAACAATTTGGGTGCATGTAGCAGGTGAATAATGCAAGGCTCCACCAGATTTGTCCAGACACCGGAACCATGACCTGAGCATCCCAAACACACGCTTTATTATATGTCTGGCCTGTGCATGTGCCTCATTATGGCGTCATTGTTCAGGTGTGTGTGCATTTCTGATGGGTGTCATCAGCCACGGCTCCAGTGAGTACCCAGCATCCCCCACTAGGTGACCGTAGGGGATATCCATATTGGCAAAGCTGTGGTTCAGCTGCATCAGATGCCATATATCAGAATCGTCATAGCTTCCAGGGCAGCCAGCACAAAAATTCAGTATAATGCCCTGGGCATCGCATACGACCAGGCAGTTGATGGAGGAGATGCCCCTGTGGTTAATGTAGGCCCTACCCTGCTCACCAGGTGGTGCTTTGATGCATACATGCGTGCAGGCTATAGCACCCACTACCCCAGGGTAGTCTGCCATTTGGTGGAAGGGACGCATATTGCTGGTCAACACCTTACGTGTGTTGAGGAAATGTACGTGCTCACTGGAATGTGGTGACATGGCATCCAGGAACTGGTGGAATATCCTGGCTGCAGATGCCTGTGAGATCCCCATGATATCCCAAGTTGTGCTTTGGGAGGTTCCTGTGGCTAGTATACCTAGGCCTACACATACCTTGGTATCCACTGGGATGGGTTCCCCTCGGCCTTTTCAATGTGTCAAGTTTGGCCAGCACAGCTTAACAATCTGCTGTAGGAGGTCTCTGTCCACACCATAGCGCTCCACTATCCCCAGCTCATGTAGCCCCTGGTAGGTTACCCTGGGTCTGTACAGTCTTCTCTGTTTCCTCACTGAGGGTTGTTCGGCAGCATTCACATCCTCACCACCTTCAGCCTTCTGCACATGTTGGTCTATGTTGCCTGCTGCAGCTCTTCTCATTTCATAGGATTGTTTGTTAAAATTTTCCCGCATGTATACACTGGTGGTGTAGTGTATGGAAAAACCCAAGGGGATGGTGCTTGCTCACTTTATCATAGTGTTCTGCACCGGGCTGGTCTGCTGGGCCTGTAATCTGCTGATTGTGATAAATATCACCTGTTTGCCCAGCTTGTTCACCTTGACTACTCTCCTACTGCTGTTGTCCCTCCCAATTGCACTAGGCAGTTATAAACACACCCCAAGCTTATGCGTGCTAAGCTAGGAGCAATGCCGAGACACAGGGCTCCAATCTACGTACAGTATGCCTGACACCCCCCCCCCAAACTTTCACCTATATTCGAGTCCTGCACCCGGCTATCTATACACATACACTCTTGGGACCTGCATCACACCCTGGGGATAAACGGGATTCACTATTTTCCACCTTGTTTGCATAGTATTGTCTTCTAATGCATAGTTACATGACCCATACTGAGCCTTCCCAAAAATAACCACTGCTTACTGTCACACAGACCCACACACAACTGGTTAAAAGCACCTTGCTATCACCGTATTCAATGTCCCTTGTTCTTCCCAGCAACAAAACACCCAGCCTCTGCACGGCTCGAAACCGGGACCCTGCACACCACAGACAATGTGCTTTACCACTAAGCCAGGGCAGATATACATGCATCTGTGGTTATCACGTACAGATCATCCAGCACAGGCATTCAAGCAGTATAGAACATGTATTCCATCATGTAGATTTATGTGTGCTAATGTATATATACATATCTATATATATATATATATATATATATATATATATATATACACACACACACATTTACATATACACACACATACGTAGATGTAGAATATATATCTCAACAGCGGACCACATGACACCAAAGCATTAGACAAGAATGAAAAGGAAACCACATGCGCCTCCTGCATTATGTACTGGTGTTACTATCAAGGCAAGTGTGTTTCTGTGCATCACATGGGTTCAGACTGTATTAAGGGTAAGATTAGGGCTGCTGACATTATTCGCCAGACCTGTTGCTGAATGTATGTGTATGTCTTGCCAACCCAGTCTCTTGGCCGATTGTGACATTTATGGCCACTATATAGGAAAACAACAAAACACACTACTCAACACATGCAGTAGCTAGCCACTCACAGACACCAACAGATAGGATATGACTGCCAAACACACACACCTGTCATGCCTTGGAATAGAGCACCTACCTGTCCATTCTATCACACTACAGCATTACGCAGTTACAGAACCCACTACCGAGATTACTGGTACATAGCACTCCCGGAGGTGTACTTCTAGGTGGGTGACATCATCAGCATTGACAAAGATGGCAATAGGGATTGTATGGAGTCTAAAAGCATTATTTCATCCCCAGGCAGATGGAGACAAACACACACACGAACACAGTTGGCATGGCTGGAATTAGAACACCAACCTAACTACCTTAGCACATTACAGCATTACACAGTTACAGAATGTGCTACTGAGATTACTGGGACACAGCATTCCCAGAGGTGTACTTCTAGGTGGGTGACATCATCAGCACTGAAAAAGATGGCGATAGGGATTGTAAGCAGTCTAAAAGCATTATTCTGTCCCCAGGCAGACGAAGACACACGCACACACACACACACAGTTGGCATGGCTGGGATTAGAACACCGACCTAGCTACCTTTTCACACTACAGCATTACACAGTTACAGAATGCACTACCGAGATTACTGGAACACAGCACTCCCAGAGGTGTATTTGTAGATGGGTGACATCATCGGCCTTGCTAACGGTGGGTATAAGAAATGTATGGAGTGTGAGCAGTATAAAGGTATTAGTCATGAGACACACACACACGACAAGTATGGGAGTAGAACACTGACCAAACTACATTATTACACTACAGCATTACGCAGTTACAGAATGTGCTACCGAGATTACTAGGGCACAGCCCACCCAGAGGGTATTTGTAGAGTGGTGACATCATCGGCCTTGATAACAGTGGGTACAAGAAATGTATGGAGTGTGGCCAGTCTAAAAGCAATTTAGAGTCCAATGGCAAACAGGAACAGACATACACACACATGCCAGTGTCGGGTACGGAACACCTGCCTATTTACAGATTACTATTACAATACTATATGTATACGAATCGTGCCACACAGACTACACATGTCAAGGCTGTCATTATGCCCATCTGGGAATGCGGACAGCAACAGGGATGCTGGCTGTTAAGATGTACATACATGTGAACCTGTGTGTTTAAAGTATGAATCCATCCTGACCTGAAGTATGCCCATCTGTGGAATGGACGACTACTACCACTATACAGGGTTACAATGGCCATGCCCATACACAGAGGCACATAACCAAAACAAGGTGTCACTGGGCATGCTCACACACTTAGTAGCACAGGGCTGATCAGAATGCACTGTGTCCATCTACACAAGGATATACTGGGCATGCTCATACACTTAGCAGCACAGGGCTGTTCAGAATGCAGTATGTGTCCATCTACACAAAGATATACTGGGAATGCTCATACACTTAGTAGCACAGGGGGCATGCTCACTTACTTAGTAGCACAGGGCTGGTTGGAATACACTACTATGAGTTTATCTACACAAGGATATACTGGGCATGCTCATACTCTTAGTAGCACAGGACTGACTGGGATGCTCTGATGCTAAACACGGAGGGCCACAGTGGCCATGTTATTACAGGTAGATGTAAATAACACATTGTACTGGGCTCTGGTGTTGGTAGTTGTCATTGTTAGCGGGAACACTTCTCTACATATATTTGACACTGGTCTTTAACAAATCAGCTGTCATTCTGGGATTACATGGCTGACAGTAGGCAGGTCTTTGACACATATCACATGCATCCATGATACAAGGGAGTGTGGATATTACCCAAGTCGCATCCGCCCACACAGTGCCATTCCAAGGCAAATGTCCTAAACACAGGTTAACACTCTCATACACATACAGTACAACTGCACTGGTATCTTATGCTAACCAGTGCTAGATGTGTAGCATCCATATTCACAGCTGGCCACTGTAGATCCAACAATGGGGAGTACTGACATCTGTGCAGTGAGGAACTCCTGGTTGATGTCTTTGTAGTGCACAATAGCACTACCACCGTATACCTCAGAACCTAGCACTACTATCATATACCTCAGAACCAGACATGTGGGCCATAACACATGTACGGACCACTCCATGTGATGTACCCACATACATAAAGGCCACTCACATGTACTGACCAGTCTCCCCATGAAAGGCATCACAGATGAGCCATGTGCAGGGCACAGTGTCACATGCTGCATTCTAGGATGTAAATTGCAGACACCACCATGCCCTCGAACCACCACCACGCAACCATACATGTTGTATGACAGACGAGTACGCCACCATGTGACCCTTGACCTGTGTACTGTACTAAGCTCTACATCAACTGTAGACAGTACACATGTACTGACACAGTTGCATCATGTGTTATGCAATGCAATGATACCACTGTCTGTGACCAGGTCAGCTGTACACATACCAAGGGCCCTCTGTACTGTCCACCATTAGCAGATGTATGTTGCTGTACACCAGTACATACCTTCATGTACAGATATGACATACATGTACCTGCCCTGGGTATGTACATGCCATACACACAACATACCTGTGAATAGCATAGCTGTTGTAGTCCTTTGTGCACACAGGTGGCTACAGCCATTACACACATGCACATGGAATGTAGGTCCATGGCTGCTGAATGCTAACAGTACATAAGGTATGATATCAATGTTGACAGAGGTAACATCCCCTCTGTACCGGTCACCCATAATATCATACAACAGTCCATGAGTCATGTATGTTATTATACATATCTGCCAATTGCAATGCCTACAAACATGACCAAATGTTAGGATTGTAGGACCTACACACCTGTACACGTAGTGTTGTGCATTCAGATAACATGCGTGTGCAGTTGCTGATGTATGCAAGTGTCGTGTATCCTAGTACATCATGCAGCCTCAAAGCAGCCTCAACATTGCCAACTGTATATGGTGATATGCTGAATGTACAGAAAAATGTACCACAGGTATGGACAGATGTGTTGAAATAACTAAGTGGCGGGGCATCTTTGCAGATGGATGTTTGCTGTGGACAGTTCACAGGTGTGTCACAAGTGGTCCTACAATACCCTGTGTAACCGGTAAGCAATGGTTTCATTAATTGAAGGACATAACACACAACTTAGCGGTCAGGGTGATAGCGAAGGTAAATCTCTTGACACCTGTTAATAGATATGACGTCCCTAGTGCATATATCAGCACTGCTGGCACAGGAAGCATCAGTACAGTTTGTAACGCATGCAAAACTGCTGTACCTCTGACATACATAACATGAGCTAGGTAGGTCTGAGATTCACAGTACTGGCATGTGTGGTTGCGTGTGTGTCCATATTTGTCACGTATTGTGGGGAATACATCTCAATTGTTAGTCACCCTCCTGTAAACTAGTGTACACATGTGTACAGACTGCAATGTATAAAGCAGGACATAGGCAGGGGCATGTATCTCACACATGTGAGGTATCTGTATGTGCATGACATAGGTGTATTAATTACTGAATGCCACAGTGTGTGTATGTAGGGCTGACTGGTCCCTGGGGTGAGGATGCATGTTACCATACTGAACTGATAGGACCCCTCCCACCATCCAGGCGATGCATTCAACTATCCGTGTTGATGTCCTCGATCTTAGACTGTACTGACTACTTGTACATGTGTGTAAACGTATCTACAAGCACTGCACCTATGAGGAAAAAAAATACAGACAGTTAGAATCATAAGAAGAATAAATGATTAGCAAAGCAAGGTATCCCAGGGTCAGTCCGGTTTATTTCATCTTGTATCTGGTTTGGTTTACTGACTGACTGACTGACTGACTGACTGACAAAGATTACAGATGAGGACAGGGTTTTTATACAGTCTTGAAAGATACAGCCCTGCCTCTTTAGACATACATTGTGCCCAAATTAGGTTATACATTTATTTAAAATTGCTTGTGAGCAGACTATTTTAAAAGTTACTACTATAACAGGTTTCTTCCTTTTTTAGTGACAAGTACAGAGTCAGCGTTCCTTTCTTCAGCTTGCTTTATCGTCATATGTTTTTATTGCTTAATTGTCAATCACAACATTTCTAATGAGAAAGACTATTATTGTTACAGCTGCAGTTCATATTTACATTATTACTGTTGTTGAATAATTCAGAACTAATGAAAGTTTGCAACTCACAAAGTAGTACGATACAAAAGCTTAATAAAAACTTCCTATAAAGTTCACAGCTATGCAGCATGTATATGCAAGGCACAAACATCTGCTCCTGTCATTCATTGTATGGATAATGTGTGAAATATAACAATATACATTTCCTGATTATTTGATATTAATGGCATATATGTACATTTTACAAATCATGTATTTTACATTATTTGCATTCTTTTCACATATAATTTAGGAATGTTTTGATAGAAATAGAAAAGTACTGATTAATACATGCTTTATACAACTTCTAATAGAAGAGCCATTCCTGCTGTTATAATACATCAGTGTGTGTCAGTGTGTGACCCTTGTTTCAGGCTGCTGTGACCTTTCCACTCTATTTTTGCCCTAATAGAAGGCTGAGCTGACAATTCTAAAAACCCACTGCAAAGTCTTATAACTAGTTTGCATCTGTTGTCTGACATTTGATTATTAGAGGAATTATTTTTAGTATAAATATTTATTTATATTAATAATTATGCCTTGATTAAGAGAGGAATTATTCCTAAGCACTATATTATCTTGGCTGATGTCCTTTTGGCCAGATATTCCATGCAGCTTTTGTATTCATGTTTTCAGTCACTGGCATTCACATAAAAGATTGTTCACAAATGCTGCTCAGAAAAGATTTCTGTAAGCTGGTGTCCCAAAATTGCTTGAGATCCCAATACTATAACAATGTGTATTCTCGGTGGCATGTCATGTAGGTGCACAGTACTGTAATGATGATTTGCACATAGGCAGGGGTCCTCAGCACGCCAGTAGCAACTGTGTGTGAGTGTGTGTTACTGTGTCGGTGAAGCCGTGAGTGTGTGGGTGTGTTACAGTGTCACTGAATACATGTGTGTCAATACCTGAGTGTGTGGGTGCAGTTGTGTGTTGACATCCTGTCATGGGAACGTGTATTACTGATTCCCATTGAGGCATCACACCTCCCACTGGCCTCTACCCTTGTAATCAGCTAGACCACTCTCTTACCTCACCACTCCATGTAACTGTACCTGTGATGTCACCCTTTATGGATGTCACGTCTGTGACAACAGTAGCTTAATGCACAGCTATCTTGCTTTTGGAACGGTAGACGTGTTTGTAACGTGGGACATTCTCACTGGTATGTGGCAGCTACATGGTGCATGCTGGTATATTCATACATACCTGTGAGTAGTCCACACTGACATATGGGACACTTAACTGCAAACACTGACATCCACCGGCACGTGCAAATAGACCTGAAGAAGGACAGCAGAACAACATGACCAACATGCATTTACTGTTGTTACACAAGACACATACTGTTAACAGTGTTGTACACCTGTACTACATGGTATATCTGCTCACTGTTAACAGTCCTCAATATTTTTAAACTACACATATCATCCTAGTCTGTTCACCCTGTGCATCAGACCATATGAGCATGTCCCTGCACCAATAGTGTGGATGTCAGGGATGCGGCACAGGCATCATCATATGCACAGGGTGTTAATGTTTGCCAGAGGCCTAGGCTGCACCATTGGATGACATCATGTGTGTGGGTTTGGGCCTTTGATCTAATTGGGCATGTGTGGATGTTATACATGTGTGTGTGTTGTGGTGCCCTACATATGTGTCCAGTGTGTGCATGTATGTCTGCACACAGTTCTCCCATATGTCTGGCCTACACAGGGTTATTATTGACAGCTGCAGACTGTACAGGCAAGGTTTTACAGTTCACAGTGTCTGGCCACGGACATGTGACCTGTGCCTGCCAAGGGTTGCACGGGCACTACCAGACAGAGGTGCAGATTGGGTACTGTCAGATGTCACTAGTCCACTGGAACCATGTCCCTGTTGGGACCATCCTGGGCCATGTGCAGATGGCCTGCTGTGTCATGGTGTGGACAGCACAGCACATGATGCACTGTTGCTGCTACCGCCACTATGGGAGCGGGCATGTGAGGTAGCTCATACACGTAGACCTGACACAGGTGATGTAGCAGGCCTACGTCCATGTGCCCGATGCCTCACTCCTACCAGATGTTCCAACACAGACAGCTCACATTCTTGGATTGTCATGCCATGGTCAAGGACTCCAACCATGTCACCCAACCATTTATCCAAAGCATCAGCAATCTGCTGTTGAGCATTTACCATTGCCTGGATGCTGTTGTTTAAAGAACAGACAGCAGCCCTTTGTAGCCTCTGATCTTCTCTGTTGTGCCATTCAGCATGTGCCTTTGCCTCCATTACAGCCTGAAACATGTGTGTGGTGACACCAGCTGCTGTGCTCTGTCGTGCAGGAGCATGTTGGCCAGAGGTCCTCCTACAAGCAGCACTGGCCATGTGCCTGTGTGGGGCACCACCAGTAGTTTGGCTGACACCATGGTGTGCAGGCACACCTTCCATAGCCCCCACACTTTCCTGTTCCAAGCTACCCTGGGCCAACGGTCCTTCCTCTATGGCCACTGGTGATGGGATATGTGCAGGTATGGGATCTGTGTGCGGGGATGAGGTGGATATAGATGGAATGGCAACCGATGGCACAGTTTCAGCCCCTGACAACTCTGCCTGTGACCCAATCATACGTTCATCATCACTGCTAGAGTCTGTGGGGACACTAACATCTGATGTACTGCAGGAGGGCAATGCAACTTCATCATCTGTGAGGGCAGACAAGAACTGTACATTACAATCTATACAATAGACACACACAAACACACACACACACACACACACACACACACACACACACACACACACACACACATGTGATATGACAGAAGGCATGCAACATGCATGTGATATGGCAGACGGCATTCAGCGCAGACAATAATAGTGGTAGTTATCATGGGTCCCCTTCACTACACCGACATGCCACAAAGCCGACACCTAAAACACTGAGACCAAAAGACCGAAAACACACAATACCGACAACTCACAAAACCGAACACCATAACATCGACACCCAAAACACCAACACACAAAACGTAAACTACACATTACACACAACTATATATGCACTAACCTAAACACAAACTCTAACCCTAAGGTCCAACACTACCGCACACTTACCCTACCCGCACCGTAACCCTAACTCACTTCACCCACCCCTAAACTAAAAGTCCGTCACTGTCGCACACTTAACCTACCTGCACCCTAACCCTAACTCACTTAACCCACCCTTAAACATAAAGTCCATCACTATCGCACACTCACCCTACCCACACCCTAACCCTAACTCACTTAACCCGCCCCTAAAACTACAGTCCGTCACTATCACACACTTACCTTACCCGCACCCTAACTCTAAGTCCGACACTACTGCACACTCACCTTTCCTGCACTCTAACCCTAAATCCCTCACTATCGCACACTTACCTGTCTGCTCCCTAACCCTAAATCCCTCACTATCGCATACTTACGAAGACGCGCTCACACATTGCCCATGTCGGTGTTTCGGCTGTCGGGATTTCACCTTGTCAATCATCTGCGTCGTCGGTCTTTTGGTCTCGGTGTTTTGGGTGTTGGCTTTGTGGCGTGTCGGTGTAGTGAAGGGGACCTGTTATCATGCATCCCTAGGTTGCACACAGCATGAATGCATGTGTGATAGCAGATGACATGCAAATTACACAATCATAGTAGTGGTTAGCATACATCCCTGTGTTACACCATGTGGACCAGCACAGGTTAACAGTACACCTGATGATGTGTGACATATGACCTTGATAATCACATGTAGCATGACATGTGATCTGCTGACGTGTGCAATGACATGCATACATGTTTAACACAATGGTGTCCTGTTGAATATACAGTGGGGCAATGGTGTACCAATTCAGTGTTGTCTGTCCACCCTACAGATATACTGCAAATTTAGCTGATGTGCATGGCCATTGCAGGGAATCATGAGGAGTCTCTAGTGCTATACAGTGTGAGTTACAGACAGGGTTCATAGCCATGACTGTGTTCAGATACAATACATATATACTGTGGAATGTAACTCACATCACTGAGGTGTATACACACTAAACCATGATGTGGAAGTTGTGACACAGGTCACTGACGGGTATACGGATGAAACCCCTGCACATCTGCAAGCATATTGCTGCAGCCTGGTAACTATGGTCAGACATGGTGAACACGTTGTTACACCATGTCCCACATGACATCTGTGTACCACACACACACACACACACACACACACACACACACACACACACACACGAGGAGCTAGTATGGCATTTATGTCCATCACCAGCAACGGGAATGTACTGTATCCGTGGCCTGATGTGGATACTGTACAGGTAACTGCTGCCATGTTGCAACACACTCAAGATGTTCAACACATCCTATGTGGTGGATTGATGTTACGCCTACACAAGATGTGCACAGGCCTGTAGGATGTCTAGCATTCCACATCTATATTATGACCATTATACAAAGGCCATGGCCGAACAATGTGTAGCCATTGTATGACAGGGTGTACACACAAGCACAACACTTCTAGTGCGTGTGTTGCTTCATGTCTCTGGCCATCCTCCATGGCCATGTGTGTACATGTGCTGTCCAAATTATAGTGATGGGCATCTATTTCACATGTCTGTGTTGTCCCATATGACATATATGCTCCACTGACAACAGGGTTATGCAAATAAAGGGTGGTATGTGGGATATGTTTTCAGGTTATGTAGGCAGTGTAGCAGCCAGGCCAATAGATGTCATGGACATGTCAAGATAGCACATCACATTGTGTGACATTCATAGCAGGACTATGATCCACACTGGTGAAACCTGTGTGCTGGCCATACTCCAGCCCACTGTGTAGTACTGTTTGTATTCACCACATGTGTAGATCAGATCTGCTGTACGTTCCTAAAGTGAACAGCACCTCCACCATTGTATGCACAGCTGTCAACACATCTGGCAATAAAGTTTGTGAGGATTCATGTCGGTGAGATGATTCACATAGTTTGCAAGTGTGGCACATGGATAGTCATTGTGATGCATTGCAAGTCCGACCTGTATATTGTGACAGGACCATACATTATGTGTACATGTTGTGAATGACCACATGACAGATAGAATTGTGCATTATGGTTCCTGATAAATAATAACACTCTCACCTGCAACAGGCTGCTGTTGCCGAGGAATGACAGAGGTACCTAAATAGGAGTAACACAGCAGTATGAGCATAATCCACCCCTGTATTAAGGCTACAGGGAGCAATGTGCATAACACATACACTAGTACATTAGACTATACTATGGTGTATGCACATGTGTGCATACACAGAGTAGCATACTATATTATGCGGCATGTGTGTATACATGCCTTGCATATGATGTTGCATTACATATTGTACAGTGACACATGCAGCTATATGGAATATAGTTGTTATAGGTGCAGTACTGACTTATCAGGCAACTCCAGGCTCACTGGTTGAGAGACACCCACCTCCACAATATTGGCTAAGGCTTGTGGATGTGGTTCTGCAGGTGTCCCAAGGTTATCCAGTAGCTCCTCGGTATGTGTGAGTGGGGGCTGGATTGGTGGTCCACCACCTGTTGCACCTTGTTCCCTGGTGATTGCATTCACACTCTGTTTTGCTCATCTAATGAGGTCTGTACAGTGTCTGCGCACCTGCTGGTATGTGCGGTTGTGGACACCCACATCATTAACCCTCCTGCGAAGTTCCATCCACAGGGCATCCCGCTGCTGTGCATCCTGTGGCACATGGCCAAACAGGATGTCATGATTATCAAGTAGGTATGGGATGAGGGCCTCAGCCTCCAAGCATGTAAAAGGGGGAAGCCTTGCACATGGCATACCTGGAAGACATAATGATGGAGACAGGTCACAGTACCTCAGAGACATACAGAGCTACAGCTGAACATGCAAGTGTATTGCATTACTTCAGTTTAAATAGTTGTATTTGCAAACCTACATGGCACTGACATGTTTGTATCACACACATATGACACTCAATGTTGAGTGGATATTATCACCATATATGTGTGTGTGTGTGTGTGTGTGTGTGTGTGTGTGTGTGTGTCACCTGATTACATTGCTCATACTCCATGTGGTTGCTGTCTTGATGTGGGCATGTCTGTTTGCCTGTACTGGTGTTCCTACCTATCAGCACATGGCTGGATGTGTCCACATTAATGCAGTCAACCTTGATGCAGTGTATATGTCACATATAAGGACTTACACTGCCTTAACAGACATGACCTGTGACCCTGCAGACATGCTCACATAAGGTTTTACATGTATGTGTTCTGCCATATACATCTACATGGCACTGTACAGCGATTCAACATCCTGCCATGTATCACCTGTGTTGCACATGTGATACACATGGGACACTGGCTAGCCAGATGGTATTTGCAGGGATGGATATCAACTATGGCATGTACAGTCAAAGTCAACTAATGGGCTATATGCCATGGGCCATGTAGGCATCTAGGATGAAAGGTTACCTGGCAGTAGCTGACAGGCGGGTCTGTGGGGCCAGGTGGAGCAGTGCCACATTACTGATCCACAGGGTTAATGATATATATACCATGCGTTACCATGCGGTCATCACACCATGTCTGAGAGGGGAGCGATCTGAAGCTTTGACGGACAGGTATGCATAGTATGGCAGGACTATGTCAAGTGTATGGGACAATGATCTGTCCAGCATGTGGTAGGTGGATGTCCATGAAGTATTTGCTCGAGATCAGGGGCCGATAGCCTAGTACCTACCTATGAACCTATATTTTCTTGGGTGGCAAAAGCCAGGGTACCATTTTGGCTGGGCTTGTATAGGCCCCAGGACTGATAGCCTAGTACCTATGAACCTATGAGTACGTGTAGCATGTCCGACATCACTGGGTTGGACATGGATTTATTCAGGGTATGCATCATCCTTCATAGTGGAGATGGGGATTGGGAAGGCTGGTGTAGGCCATCTGCACATGGCCAATACCCCTTAAAGGAAATATGTGATCTGATATGGGTCACTTGATTGGTCTGTATGGCTGGACAATGATCTCTATATTCCTGAATGGCACCCTATTATTATTAAGGTTGCCACATATGACTCCCTGATGGGTGTGGTAACGTAGCTATCACAGGAAAGACAACTGTCCAGCTGCATCCCTCACACACAAGTGTCCATTATGATGACCGCTACCTAGGTGGTAGTTAATGGGTACAAGGTTATTAACATAGGGGTGACAATGCGAGTCAGCTATTGCTCCTAGGTCATAGTCATTCACATACTTCAATAGGTAGATGCCTTCTGTTTGTCTGTGATGTATGGACTACAATGAGGGGGAATAGAATTCATTAACCCTGACATATTGTAGCTGCCACTGGTGTGATGGTCAAGTATTATTCAGACACCTTCTGTAGTATTGTTTCTGCCAGCAGTCCTGTTGCTAAACACTCCTGTGACATAGGAATGTACATCTAGTATACCGAGTGTAGGTGGTACACAGTATGGGTGATGATGTCCTATGACCTGGCAAGGTTATGATATGCAGTGTGACATCAACCATACTGTCATCTACATCTGTACTGCTGACATCACTTACGTGATCAAGGTTCATGGCCTTTTAGACCTGACTCAGCAGGGTAGTAGTGCAGTACTTCCCATTATCAGTGGCGTCTCCCCCTTTGTTGGGTTGTGATACCTGTTGGTGTGCACTATTCAGTGTGTACACAACCTGACATGGAGCTATGTTTTACATGATGTGTATGTGGAGAGCATCTCATTTTGCCATATGTGTATGATACAACCTGTGATGTGGACAGTTCCCATGCAGACTGAGTGCAGCTTATACCTGCATAGTTGTGGGTACAGGGGCCCTGTGGTGTACATGGATATATGCTTGTGTACCTGTTGGGGGGGCATGTTTTTATATTATCCAAGTCCCTATCTGGATTGCTTATTCATTCTAAGCACTTGTTCAGTTCTTGTAAACAGTACGTAAGCTAATGATTACTATAGCACTCAGTATACCACATCATCTACAGGTAAGGGTGATTAGGTTTTGTACATACTTTTCTCACTTGCATAGAGTAATGTAGCTGTTGTACTCACTTTCCTCACTTATCTAGGTGAATGTAGTTCTATATTCAGGCATGTCCAAGAGTCAACTGCCAGTGTTCTCACCTGTCTATCTGATGAATCTGGACATCTTGAGGCAATGTACACATTGCCTCATGTACACAGACAAGCCTCTCCACCTACCACCCAACACTACAACCTGTGAGAGATGCACTCATCTAGCCAAACTGGAGGTAAAGGTCTCTCCAACCAAGCCTGAGCCTGACTGTCATGTGGAGAAGGTACACAGTCACACAACACCACACTCATCACATAAGCCTCACTGTATCTACCCCACCATTAACTGGGAAAACTGCTTGTGTACCAACACATTAGCTCAATGGTTTCTGGTATTCATAAATGCAAATGCCCTGACTCAACATATCCACACACGTGCCAGGGGCAACAATATCCTAGACTTAGTCATTACCAACATGAGTGACTGGTGCTCCACACGTGAAGCCAACTCCTCATTGGTCCAACCACACCATGTGCCGAACACCATTGATATCCACATCCTGCACCTACCCCCCATTAAGCGAACCACAATATAATATGTCTACAAGGCCAACTACTTGCTTCTTAAGGCAGATGTGGTGGACGTCATGGCACCCATGCAGATGGACAGTACTATTACAACTGCTGAATCCTGCACAAATGCACTCTATAAGCACTTACAGGAGTGCATGGCTTTTGCTATCCCAAACAGAACCAGGACGCTATACTCATAATTAACTAAACCAATGTGGTGGTCCCCTGTCATAAACATATTGTACTACAGGAGGAAGACACTGTTGCAAATGAGAGTACAATACCATGCATGGAGGAGATCCCTGGCCAGCCTAATTAAGAAGGTGAGATCCTTTATACGATCCTCCAAAGCTAGCTACGAAAACTTTAACGCAACTAATACCAACAACAACCACAGAGCCTCAATGTCAACAACCAGATCTGCTCTGAGTTACAGCACAAAGGCACAAACATTACAGAAACAATGGATATTGGCAACATCCTGGCAGATCCCTCTCAAAGCTGCACACTCTGAAGGCAATATCACAGCATCCATGGGACTGGACAACATCCCAGGCTGCATTTTACACAAACTTTGGATTGTACTGTCTTCTCACCTATGCACCATGTTCAATAATAGCCTCACATCAGGCATAGTGTCCCCTGAATGGCACACAGCAACAGTTATCCCACTCCACAAAGGTGGCACCACAATGGACCATGAGACCTATTTCCCTATAGGCCTGACTAGCCTGGTCTGCAAGGCTATGGTGCACATCATGGATCACTGCCAACCTTTGACCCCTCCCTGTTTGGCATTGTTAAGGCATGACCATGCCTCCTAAACCTGGTGGGCTTCTTAGTGACAGTTACCAAGGCATTAGATGAGGGTAAGGAGGTCCACACAGCCTACCTAGATCTGTCATAGGCTTTCAACACCATTCCTCCTTCTGGTATTATCAACATACCCATCCGCCTGAACATTAACCGCTACATCATGTGATGGTTTGCAAAGGGACTCATGGACAGAACACACACAGTAGGAGTTGCATACCCTAGGTCCGACTGTATACCAGTTACAACTGCCATCTCCCAGGGCTCAGTCCTAGGACCTCTCATGTTCGGTATATACTTCTCTGATGTATAGACAAGCACAGGAGGGCTTTGGCTGAAAAGGTTTGCAGACGACTGCAAACTAGGGGACATAATTGTTTCCCCAGCTGTTACAGACACCCTCTGGAAGGGTTGCACTGAGACAGATACCTGGTGTTAATATCATGGTGTCAAGCTGAATGCTTAAAAGTGGGATCCGGAAACACCAGTAGATAGCAATCCCTCCTTTAATACCCATAACTATAAAGTATTTAGAATATCCTTCTACATGGCCCCCCCTAATCTCTAATGGGTTCACATCCAGATCAGAGGGGCCATTGTGACTCTACACATGTCATATCTGACCCATTAAAGGATACAACACCCCATTTGGGTTATACCTTACAAGCCAACTGCAACAGCTTGGAAGACCACACCAGTACCACACCAAGAGGATTACTAACCTTAAACTGATGACCTATGCAGCCCAAACTATGAAACTCCAGCTGTACTCAGTTGCATACTGCATACTCACAGATGATCTCTGCTTGACATACAAGGCCCATGTCCAACCCTGTATTGCTGATATGCACCACCTAAACAGAAGCCCCTGAGAGCCACATGCTCTAGGGATATACACCTAACCACAACGATGAGTAGGACGTGCTAAATGGATAGATTCCTGACCCGGACACTCCCTATGCTTTGGAACGTGATTCCAACGTAAATCAGGCAGGGCCCCTCATGAGAACTCTTCAAGGGAAATGTTGCCATGTGGATGGGAGACAGACATGTACCCGGGGATCACTGCAGTGGCTCTGCTGGACAGAGGCACAGGGAACTATTGGCTCTGCCATTCAGAGGCACAGGGAACCAACCTATGGGGGTGGCAAAATACAACACACACTAGCTAGGCTTACAGATACCCTTGGTAAGACAGCCCAGTACCTACCTTTGCACATATTACATGTCTTATGTGCATGGATAGTTAAATAGCTCTTCCATTTTACTTTGCTATCATGCTGATAAACTGTTGGCTCACTAAAAGACATATGTATCCTGTTATTGTGTATTGTAAATGCCAATTGACATAACTGATGTTTGCCTACCATTACAGTAATGCTATGTAGCTTGTAATGCATACCTGCCTACAATACTGTACATTACAAAGTTATTGGCACAATATCCCACAATGCAAAACATACTTGCACAGTGGCCCAACCTTCCACATGTTATTCTCTGTATTACACCCATACATATGGCTACAGTTACAATATATCAACATATACTATCCCCTGTTATAGCACATACTTGTTGGACCAACCCTGCCACTGATGTCGGCTGGTGAGGAGTATTTCTGTTCAAAGCCCTTATATAGCATCCCTTGTGGTGTATGCGGTGTTTGCCTTGTGACCTACAGCAGTACACACAAATACTACAAGCGTGACTATGCTCAACAATACATCACTACAAGATAACTGTTTCCACTATATGGATTGCGTGCACTTTAAATACTACAGAATAGTACTACATACACAGACATACTGACTGTTCTACATACCTTATTAGTAACCCGATGTATTGTTAACAGTTGATTCAATCCTTTTTAGTGTGTGTTTCAATGTTATTTGTAATATTCCGCTGGTATATACGGATGGTTTGAATGTGTGATGACACATCCTTTTCTAGTTACATATCGGTAACATGTGGTATCCTGTTCACCAATTGCTGTTCCAAAGTAGTTAATTGGATGCACATCAGCTGTGCAGCTACTCCATTAGCCGATACCATGGCAACAGTGGTGTATAAGTGAGTACTCTTTTTAGGGGTTGTCCGTTTGCCTTACTTTCGAGGGAGATGGCCTAGATGTGTTCTTGCGATGTATTTCAACAGTTATATGGAGACACACAGAGATATATTAGCTTCATGATTCCTGTGGACTGTGTGTAATGGCTAGACAATTTAGTTCTACATGTGAGTACAGCTGTTATATTTCAGAACAGTGCTACTTATGCAGGGTTTGTTTGCACCTGATACTTCTGCAGATGTCTAAGTCTGGCAAGGATGTTTGGCCAGCTCAAGGCCATATGGCTATGCATAAACTGTTATGTGGTGTACAGTGTGCTCACCAGACATCCTTGATTTGGTGTATAAGTGTAGCATACTGTGCTGTTACTCACTAATTGCTAACACATCCCGGTGTACGCACAACCCTCTGAAACGGGATTAGTGCAAACAAACCCTATTACTACATCAGCAGCTGTTCCATGGTATAACAGCTGCTATTTCACTTAGGGCCATGTTAGTGTGTCTCTGACAAGGTTTGTTAAGGCTTCTGCAGATGTCATACAGTGTGTGAATGGTTTGTGATGTTATTACAGTTTGTATAGTAATATGTTTGGGTGTGGGGGTGATGTTGGTGGGTGTGCGTAGCAAATGCAGGTGTGTAGGAACTGCTTGAGGGCTCCTTCCCTATTTGAACACCTATCCTTTCGTGGACTACTACAATGGTATTTGCAGGCTGATTCATTAAGGCACTGTTATGTGGTTTCTGTATAACATGCAGGTGATGTTAGTCCTTGAATCCCTTCGGTAATACATCTGAATGTAATAACGTGTTGCTACATGATAGCTGTGTATTTCTGTCATAGGTATTTTCAGTCATCATAGTTGTGTTGGTGACTGAACCTCTTTGGCTAGGGTTGCCACCTTTTCATATGTCCATAGTGGGTCCTTTTCGGAACACACATCTGATTTTACAGGCTGACACAAACCCATGGTCAGTACAAGGGATAGAACTTTCCTTTCTTGCCTAATTATAAGCTTATTCTTGTAGCAGTTTAGTAGCTTATCCTGTTTCCTGTACCATGTAGGTACTTTAGATACAGAAATAACTATCGTATACAACTATTATAGCACATATGGGACATAATTATATCCTACAATCTCAGGACATTTGCCATGTTTAATATATTTGGTCAGGACACAACCCCCCAAAGAGGGAGTGTCCCTCACAAAGTGGAACAGGTGGTAACATTATCATTGGCTCATGTCCATAGCACATATTTGTAATGGTGTATAGGCATATACTCTCCACATCCTTTGTTCATGAGGGTTGGTAGTGGTGGAATGTGTGATTGCTATGGTCTATGTTATACACATATGTGACCACTTCAACTGCTGTATACGGGAGACCTACAGAATTCTGAAACCACAGTGTTCTGACGCACACAGTCCCGGGAACAGACTCCCATACCACACATTACCAACATCGACAGTAACTCGCAAAGGTAACACGAACATGGAACACACACATGCACACACAGACACACTGTTACCCAACACATCCAAACAAACCATCCTACACTACATATGAGCAGGTGGCCAAGCCCCCACACACACCCCATGTATGTCTCTGCGCCCCACACACCACCAACTACTTTAATATTCTACATCCTAGGGCGCGCAAACAGACGCACAAAGTTAACCCACAACCACACATTACAGTCCCCCAACAACACACACAGAACACACACTTACACACACTACAGCCCTAAGAAACACATGTGCACACAGTAACCTACCCAAACCGCAACACCAGAAGCACTGACTAAGTGTCTATTAACATTGTGAGATTACACCTCGCGCATCTGGTGTTTTGGTACTGTGTTCTTTCTGAACTTAAGCCTTGGGATTATGTGCGTCTGTATGTAAAGCAGTCGGTATGTGGTAGGTATCCCATTTATATGTACATCCATGGTTATGTAGATGTTGTTAACCTATCTATATATCTACATATATATGTATATCCCCATATCTCTCTCTCTCTCTCTCTCTCTCTCTCTCTCTCTCTATATATATGATTGTGTGTGTATATATATATATATATATATATATATATATATATATAAAACATACACCTTTCATTGTGTACATGACGGTTTATCCTATTTCAACACATTCCTACCTTTTGTGCTTTATCCTGTCAGTATACACAACTGCCATTGGTACATCTCAGGTAGCTTAGTGGTATGTTATTGTGATGAATGTGTACATGGTTGCATGTTCTAATCCTGGCAGTGATATCTTACCTCTCAGAACAGACACTGGTAGTGCAAGAGTGATGAGCGCACATTTCAGCGGTTGTGTGTTCCACATGTTTATTATTCTGTGGAGAACTACCTATATATGCAAGCTGTGTTTAAGGTATACTATGTAACATGTACACATCTGTGAATATTGCTGTCAGGGATACTCCCCATTATTTGGAAACACATCCCTGATTACATTATACAAAACCCCTCACTAACACTCCGGGGAATCCTTGCAGAGTGGGGGGCGAACAGTAGCTTCACCCCACGGATCCCGCAAATTGCTCTGCTCCACAGAAGGACAGTTAGTTGATCGATGGGGTGGTGACAGCAAACACATTTTGCCTATGCTTATGAGTGGCCTCGGCGGTTGGCCATGTACCTACCTATGTATCTATGAACCTGTACATACAGTATGGACACATGCTGATAGCTTAATATACTCTTCAAGTATTTGCTTACCTTGTACCAATGGTGGTTGTGTGTACAATACTTGAGGGCTACCTATGTAGGATCCACATAGTAGACCACCTATACATGACAATTTACAGATGGTCGTGTGTGTGTGCCATCCATGTTTGCTGTGTGTGCAGGTGGAGAAGGGTGTCAGTCCATGAGTGTCTACACTGTCAGTGTGTGTGCTATATGTTCCCTCTTTGCCCAGGCATGGGCATACTGGGTATGCCTCCGTCTGCCTACTGGGGCTAGCACAGGGTGTTCATTGGTCTGAGCCCCCCTGTGCCTGTGGGTCCCTTGGCAATGGTGGTGGGCTGTGAAGGCCTTCACCATTCTGTCCCTGCTGCAGCTGTTTCCACAGGATCATATTGTGTAGCATGGCACATACTATGAAGATGTGGGCACACGTTGCTGGAGAGTACTGCAAGGCTTCACCAGATATGTCCAAGCAAAGGAACCGTGATTTCAGCATCCCAAACACACGCTCTATGATGATTTTGGTTTCTGTGTGTGCTTCATTACGGCATTCTTGTGTGGCTGTGTGTGCATTTCTGATGGGTGTCATCATCCGTGGTTCCAGTACATAGCCAGCATCCCCCACCAGGTGGCCATATGGGATGTCCCCCCTGGCAAATACCTGATACAGCTGTGAGGCATGCCAGATGTGGAAGTTGTGATAGCTTCCAGGACTGTCGGCACACACATCCATGATAATGCCCTGGGCATTGCACACTACCTGGATGTTGATGGAGGAGAATCCCTTGCAGTTTATGTAGCGCCTGCCCTGCTCACCGGGTGGTGACTTGATGTGCATGTGTGTGCAGTGTATTGCACCCAGTAACTCCAGGTAGTCCGCCACACTGTGGAAGCGATGCATATTGCTGGCCAACTCCTCCTGCATTTGGGGGAAGTGTATGTGCTCATTGGCATGTGGTAACAAGGCATCCAGGAACTGTTGAAGTACCCTGGATGCTGATGCCTGTGAGATCCCCATGATATCCCCAGTTGGCCTTTGAAAGGTATCTGTGGCTAGTATTCTCAAGCTTACACATACCTTTGTGTCCACTGGGATGGGTTCCCCTCTGTTACTTCTGGCTCTGAGGCGTGGCCGGCACAGCTCAACAAGTTGCTGTATGATGTCCCTGTCCACCCTGTAATGCTCTACTATCTCCAGATCATGTAGCCCCTGGTAGGTTACCCTGGGTCTGAACACTCGTCTCCTCCTCCAGTGCCTGAGATGGTTGTCAGAATCATCCTCCACACCACTGTCAGTCTCCAACACATGCTGGTGAATCAATGCTATGGCAGGCCCTAACATTTACATATTAAAAGTTCCCCGTCTGTATACACCAATGGTGCAGAGTGTCTGGGAATACACAAGTGTGTGTGTGGGGCTTTCACACCTTATACTATTGTGCAATGGATGATGCTGGTGTAATTGGGTGTGTTTGTGCTATTCCAACTGCAGGGTATCTTAATTATTGGTTTTACAGCAGGTGCTGCTATTGTGGGGCCTTTGGTGTTGACTTGCGCTTGTCTGCCATGATTCATCTATTGCCCTTTACTTCTATTTTCAACCCAATTCACCTCCCATTGTCAGGCATGCATCCAGCTGCTGCCTTTCTTGTTTTGTGCTTCCACAACCCAGGATTGTGTTGGGAAATGTGTTATGTAGCTGATCTACAGCAAGTTTGCTTTGTTCTACTGTGACAGTTCTCTTTTCTTTGCTGTATGGCCCCTCCCCTTTCCTGTTCTGCAGGTAGCTGCTAGCAGCCTTGTTAGCTGTTGTCTATGGCCCACTGTGAGTTTCTAGGTGTTAATTACTCATTTGTACTCCAATTACCATGCTGCAGCATTTCCTTATTGTCTTCCCATAACCTTCCTGTTTCACCTAAGTTGTGTGCCGCGTGTGCCTGGTTTCCAGCTTTTGAGCATATTTTCATCCACGTTCACATGCACTTTCAGTCACCTTGTGTGCTCTCAGCTAAGCATAGCTATGGCTAGGTACACACCCCTATCCTGCAGCTTTGCTTAGCAACAGGCAACCCAGATTACCAATGCTCCAATGTGCTTACAGCTATGGTGGCGCACACCTCTCATGATGTCATGTTTACCTCCAGGCCACTCCTCGGTGCTGTACCGCTGCACCGTGTGGTACATCCTTACACTGGCGGGATGTTTGAGATTCAATATTACTTGACTCATTTGCATGGCATTGACTACTAATTCCTAGTTACCGCGTGGAACACTGTCACAGACCCTTAGCAACCATTGCGCCTGGGTTGTGGTGTAGCATGCCTACCATTGACTATTATGGCAAAATCATGATTTGTGTTACATTGCAGTTTTATGACATCTTAATATATTTTCCTTGTGTTCCCGTTTGCACACCCATGCACTGCGGTTGCACTTTGCGTTAGTGTGGCCATGACATTAAATGTTATTTTTATGTGTTGTGCGTGTTTTTTATGCCATTGGCTGTATATTTAGCTCTGATGTTCTGTTTGGAAAAATGTAAACCATTTTTTTGGTTTACATTTCTGCATGCTTATGCTGCACCTGCACCACTTCATGAATCGCTATATACCTTCATTTGCATGCTACACTGCTGTACATGGGTAAGTAACATACAAGCACCGTGAGCTGCGTAGCTCTGGTGTATGCTGGTAGTGCACGTGGAAACAGTTCTTACCTGAATCGCTCGACGCCCATATTTGGCATTAGATCACTGACGCTACTCCAGCACATGGCGCAAGCTTCATGAATCCCGGGGACTGACAATGATTTTTTTCTGTCTCCCACCATACCATACTGTACCATACTCCTCAATACCATGCAGGGCTCTCAGTTATGAAAATATAATAATAAATATTTAAATATGAATAATAAGTGAACAGTGATTAATTTCTCTACTGCAATATATCCTAAATTAACAATTTTAGTGTCATTTTGTTAATAAGTCCTTGCACTTTCCAATATTTCCTATTATTAGCTGGTAAGTCACTTAGTAAATGAAGCCAGACCCAAAAAGGTCCTGAATGCTATAAGGTACTATGTGTGTGAACTGGCAGCATACAAAAAAGGTGCTATAGGCTTGAATGAGTTAATAACCATATTTTTCCTTTGTAACAAAGTAGAAATACTTAGCTCTAACCCTTGGCTTTACATTAAGCTTTACAACCCACACTGATAATATCATTAATAAAGTCAGCTCACAGCTAAAACTCTGCAATAACATCTCCTGCCTGCAATAGTACTGGCCAGAAATGCCCTTATCCCTAAACCAGAATACTGCCTTTCTGTACTCTACACTCTGCTTATAACACCCAATGACAACATGTTACTGAGATTAAAGCTGACAGATTTCCTTTACTTGCTGATACGTATACCCTTGTGAACTTCTAAATTACCTAAATTGGAAATCCATTACTGAAGGGTCCACTTGTCTTCTGTGTACCTTACTATATAAAATTGTAAATGCCTGCTACTGACTCCACCAGAGCAGAATACTCTCAATCAGGGAACATTCCTAATTCTTAAGGAACTCCCAGGACAACTTATTACTCAGCCAACCCCCTTTCAAAACAGTCGTTGGTGAAAGAGACATTTCACGAACAGGCCCAACTGTCAAACAAATTATCAGCTGGAATAAGGCATCAATATACTTTTACCAAGTTTAAGAAATCCCATTCTGAGGACCTCTTCAGGGAAATTGCTGGTAAATGCTTTAGAGAAAATGGATAACCTCTTTCAAAGGCTTGCAAATTTAAAAATGCCGTACAGTCTCTCATCTGTTTTCCTGTTGCCATTTAACTCTTCTTATTCCTGCGTTGTCTTCCAAGTCTCTGCTGCTATCATTGTAAATATCTTTATTTTTCTCACTTTCATTTGAGTTTTTTTCAAAGAAATTAAATTTTAAACTTTCAAGAAGTAAATTCTTGTAGCCAAAACACGTTGTAAGCCATGTAAACTGAAAGAAGCATAATGTAAACTTACTACTTTCTTAAAAAAAAGTATAAGAACTGTATATCTCACTTTATAAAAAACTGTATAACTATATATTAACTTTCTAAAGTGTTGCAAGTATGCAACCATGATACCCTCTCATATTTGAACTGTGTAAATTAAGTTTACTTTGCACTGTTTTTTTTGTCTGCCTCTAAGCCTCTGTTATGGCTGTAAAGGGTCTCTTGGCCAATCCAACTACACAGTTACCAAGCAGTTAATAAATAAACAAACAAGCAACCAAAGTAGTAAAAACGAGGATTCCAACCACTGTAGCCACCAATAACAGAAAAAATACAGGCTGGAAGGAAGCACTCAGGTTCACAGTTTCCAAGTGCTGCCACCTGGTGTCAGAACATACTAATTACATCCTAAAAACAATAGTAAAAATATATATGTGAAAACTGTACATACAATCACATATATAATGTCAATAAAATGTCTCAACAGTGTATTATAATAAAATTGATAAAACTGATAAAAAATACATATATATATATATATATATATATATATATATATATATATATATATATATATATATATATATACTAGTGAAAAAAATGTGCAATTGTAGAAAAAATGTAAGTAAATGTAAAGGTGGCAGCACTTGGAATTTTAAATGTCTTTTTAAATTGTATTTTATCATTTTATTGGTCATTTTTTGATTGGGGGAACTATTTAATGGGCCTTTGTTATGTAATTTATTATTCTGATGAAGTTCTTTGTGAACGAAAACGTATTTGGAGTGTTATCAGCGTTGTGGTGTTTTGCTCATCTATCATTTGGTGCCATTAAAACTTGAAGAAACTGTGAACCTGAGTGCTTCCTTCCAGCCTGTTTTTTTTTTCTGTTAAATAAACAAACAAGCTCAGTTAGGGATCCCAGTGAAATCCTCACAACCTTTCCATTTAAATATTAGAAATCACTCCCAATTTATATTAACAGATGCTCTTTCCCACTTGAAATGATGAAGCATTGCTTAACTTTCTTACTTGTATTGCCCAACCTCTATTATATGTTATTAATAATATTGATACTGACCTTCATTATGAATTTTTTTTGCTGATCCCCATCCATTGTATATAACAAAGAAATGCAAACACAGGGGTGTGACATCCAGTTAATATCTCACCAGACTGACACCAATATGTGATGTCCCCCACTTAAACTTGGGTCAGTAATTAAGGAGCCTCAGTCCACACTACTGACTCCAGTGTTATAGAAAACACCAGGGCGCAGAGCGAACAAAAGTAAAATTCCACAATTTCCCTTAAAAGCACATCAGGAACAGGCTCTATTTCCTGGGAATGGACTATATACCTCTGTCCATCCCAAATGTAATCCCTTATATATTTCAGAGCAAAGTGTTCCAATTTAAGACCACTCACTCACTCACTCACTCACTCACTCACTCACTCACTCACTCACTCACTCACTCACTCACTCACACTCAAAATACATTCAAACCTCACACACTCAAGCATTTATGGGGAGCCTGACACAGATTTATAGCTGTGTCCCCTCCCAAATACAAATGGTAAACACTGCCACCAGAGTCAGTGAGGTCTACACACCCTTCAAAGGGTGATAATTATTAAAAATTAAATATCAAAATAAATGATAGCTATAACCAGAAGCAGCCAAGCATTTAAGGTGACCTGGGGAGTATCAAACAGGTATAAACACTCTATAATTTTTAAAGAATATTCTGACTGTCCAGCCATAACGTAAAGTAATAAAAAACATTTACTAATAAGTAAAATGATCATTAAAAAATGTAATTCAATGTTGTTGTCTTTCGGTATTTCCCGGTTAGGGGTCGCCACAGCGGAACTCCGGTCCAGTAATGATTGGCAGTAAATTTTGATGAACGCTTAGGTGCCAGCTTGATGTTCAACCTTCAACAAAGGCATGCCCATTTACACATGTCTTTCAAACACCCACCCAACCACAGGGAGGACATGCAGACTCCACACAGAAGGCACTCCCTGCATTCCAGCTGAGATTCAAACGGGAGAACCTCTTGCTGTGAGGCAACAATGCTACCACTGCACCACCACAGAAATGTAATTCAATAACTTTCAATAAACACCAGAATTCAACCACCAGAAATATAAAATTAAACTGTAGGATAGAAGTCCATCATTTTAGAAAAACTCTATCTAAATAACTAAATTTCCTAATCTAACTAGAGAATATTGTCCCTAATCTAATCTAAAACATAAGAGGAAGGCAAACACATGCTTAAAGTTTTTTGTGAATTCCTTTTCAGGTTGCCACTGCACAGCACTGTAAATGACTGCAACTCTTAACTAACTGCCCTTCAAATGACTTCAGCAGTCTCTTTTATAGTCCAGGTTAACAGCCCCAATTGTCTTGTTTTAAAAATAACAATCAGCTGTTTGAAAAAGTTATTTTTCCTGTCAGTCTGTTCAAATAATCACATAGCAACCAAGAACATTCTGACATCACCTACTGATCAGCTGATTCTCCACAGACAGTTTGTACATTACAATCTCCATCACAAACATGTGCAATTAGAAATGTATCAAAACACTGACAGATTCTTTAAACATTTTGTATAAACAGGGAAATACTCAACATTTTAAAAACTTATTTACATCTTCAGAATTTGACATGCTGGCATGCAATACAAGTTAATCTGAGAATATATACAAATCTCCTGCCAGGCATGCTAACACAGATGACAGTGTTCTCATTTTCTTCACAAGGAGTAACAACTATTCCTGGCTTTTGTGTAAGATTAAATGATTACTAAAACAAATACACCATGCTTGGGAAATCAGGAACTAATCTAATTCACCCATTAGCGGGAACACCTACTTAAGTCTTAGACAAAATGCATAAATCAACCAAAGGAAAGGTAAGCCAAATTGTCATTTATCCAGGCAAAACCTACTTATTCAACCATAAGATGTACTGGTTGGAAATACGATGACTGCTAAGCAAAATAAATATCTCAGCTTTTCAGTCCTTTACCTCTTATGCTAACCCTTCTTTTCCTATAAATTCAGTTAACTTTACTAAAGGTTACTTCATCCCAACTTTACCTAAGCTTCCTCCTGTCTCTCTTCATTTCCTTCATATTAAGCCAGTCAGCTTCAACATTTTTAAAAACATCCTGAAATATTGCTTCAAAACTGTTTCTTTAGGGATAGTAACAAACTGCTTTTTACAATTAAAAGATTCATTCCCTCATCACAGTTCAGCTCTTCATCCAAAATTCCTCTGAATAGGCCACTTCTAATTTTTCTGAATAGCATTCACACAGTCAAACTCTCCCTCACAACAGGCTATAGCCTCCTCCAATAGAAATCAGCTATAATTATCCTTTGCCCCAAATCCATCTCTCCTGTTCATCTAAGCATTATTGTCACACCGCTAATGCCTCACTCTTCTCAAAATTATTGAGAAAGCTAATTTATAATCAAATTCTGTAATACATTACTGATTACTACAGTCTAGACAACTCCCAACATGGCTTACAGACTGTTTTCAATATTGCTATTACACAAGCTACACATTTTATTTATTCAAATATTGATAGAGGCAACTAATGGGTGCATTATTTGCTTACCTAAAAAGGCTTTCTTTTGACACCATTTAGTATGGGTTTATATGATTCCTTGACATTTTTTGTGTATACATACTCACAGTGAAAATCTAGCTTCTCAGTAAATTGTCTGAACAAAACCTCACCTTTAGGTGAAACTGTTCCATTTGTTGCTTCCTGCCTGTGGACATAGCTGGACCACAGATTTTATTTCGGGCCTGTTGATATTTATAATTCAGTATGATGCACAGATAATTCTCCATTTACTTTGTCTTACTATTCCCTGAAAACTGTTAAATGTAATCACAAAATTTCTTCAGTCTCTTGTTAAGATTGTCTGGGAAACCTTCATTTTATACCTCTCAAAGTCTTTGTTTAACAAGTCTAGAGAAAATGAAAAATAACTGTAGAGACAAATACCAAACATATGGGGCATTTTTAGCTATTAATCTAATTCACCTAGAAAAAACACTAGCAGAACAACAGGTTTTCCATCAACATGCATTTTCAAAACTAGAAGTATAAATTCTAATGTATGGCACTATTGACTGATAATCCAGAGTGATTGCCAAAAAAAAAGTAGTGACGGACTGGGCAAACATGTTTGTGTCTTTCGGCTTTTCCCAGTTAGGGGTCGCCACAGCGGAACCCCGGTTCGCTAATGATTGGCAGTAGATTTTTACGTGCTGGCTTGCCGGGCCTAACACACAACCTTCAACGAAGGAATGTCCATTCACACATGTCACCACACAGAAGATGCTCTAACTGAGAATCGAACGGGCAATGTCTAACTGTGAGGCGACAATGCTACCGCAGCACCACCACTGCAGTGGGCAAACATATAAGGCAAAATCAGGGACATTCTGCAAAATCAGCGATAGTTGAGAGGAATGCTGAATTATATTCAAATGTCTTAAAAACAAAACAAAAATGTCTACATGATTTAAAGCCATATGCCCATGCTTCAGCCAAACACCTGTATCTCTCCTTCCTGAAAATGGGTTTGTCGTATACTGGACAAACCACTGGGACATACATTTAATTTATTTCCAGCTTTCATGATCACTGTAGTTATTCCTTACTCTAAAGACCACCTTCCATAGCCTATGCAAAATTATAGACCAGTTACCTACGTCTTTCCAATTACAAAGAAAATTAAAATATGTTTACAGTCAGCTACAATAACTTGTAAAGCATGTAAACAAATGGGGATTATGTCACATCCTTAACATGGTTTTAGAAATGGTCATATATATACTTACAGCAATTTATAGTGTTACTAATTCCCTTTTGGTAATGTGGAGCAGGGCATCCTCACCCTTTACTAATATGAAATATGCCTTCAGAATAGTAAACCAGCAACTCTAACTACTGAATCTGCAAGACTTATGTTTTAGGGAAGGAAATTTTACTGCATTTAAAAACTGTTTGTTAGGATATTTCAGGTATTGTCAGACAAAACATCCTTCAGTACACAATGCTTAAAAATGGGTATTCTGCAAGGGCCCATACTAGATTCTCTAGTGTTTCCCCACTACTTATTAGGGATTTAATATTTGACTTTTATTTCATCAGTTTTACCAGGCATGTAGTCAAACACAGTGATCAAGTGGCCACTGATTACTTGACTACTAGTAATCAACCCCCCAATGCCACCTGCACAAACATGTAGATGTTTAGCTAGACTTGTCCCTCTCTTTCATGTAGCCAGACAAACCCAAAAGTAATAAAATACTCAGAAATCTTTATTTATGTTATAAAATTCCTAACTTTTTCCACTTTAGAAGAAAGATAATTAGTATATCAATGCATTATTTGCTGGAAGCTTCAAATAGTGTTTAATAATATTTATAAGTTTATCCTCCCATCTCTGCCTAATGAACGCCACAATTTACTGTTATATAAGGGACAGTATTAATCATGGCTGCACAGGCTATACGCTGGTCCAAGAGCTCATAACTGGAACCCAATATTAGCCACAGAGGAGCCACATTAGGGAATCATTAGAATGACCAAGTATGTTTAGTCTAGCAGCTAGCAACACCATCTTTACAACAAACTAATCCAGCTCCCCAGGATATTCATAATGAGCAAACTTAGTCCTAGTTCTTTGTGAAATTCACTTGGTATGCAAATGCAGTATTTCAATGGAAATGCTTTAAAGTTAATTCCAGGTGTTCTGCATCAAGAAAAACAAATCTTGCACTAATTAATTCTTTGATAAATTATTTTGTCCCCAAAACCTTGCTATGATAATTACTTGTAAATGTTTTTGATTTTCCGCTTTCAGACATCTGTATAAAGGAAGTTGTTGTGTCTTTCGGCTTTTCCCGGTTAGGAGTTGCCACAGCGGAACTCCGGTCCGCTAATGATTGGTAGTTGATTTTTATGTGCCGGGTTACCAGCCCTGATGTACAACCTTCAACAAAGGTACACCCATTCACGCATGTCTCCACGCAGAAGATGCTCTAGCTGAGAATCGAACCGGACAGCATCTTACTGTGAGGTGACAATGCTACCGCAGCACCACATCTGTATAAAGGAAGAATTCCTGTTAATCACTGACCCATAGTATTTCATCCTGCTACGTGTTACACATTCTTCTGTGGGTTACAATAACATGTTCAATGCCACACTACACATTTCTATTCTAAATGTAGAAATCTGAATAAAAGGTCACAATAATAATATGACAGCCACTAGAAATTGTGTATATTATCTATAAGGAGAACGAAAATATGAAAAGTCAGTCACTTGTGCTCACCATTGCTGAAAACACTACGGATGTCATTATATAGGTTGTTGTACTGTTGCTTAACCTGTACAATGTTAGGAATATGGCATTCTGCATATGGAGCGTGATGACCTGGTATTCACATGAATCTTTATGTATGAATGGGGTTACCCTGCTGCGCAGACAAGCAAGCATCATCCCTCGTGAAATAAAATTGCGTCACCAAGATTTGTTCAGTGCACCACTCTGGTAAACTGATCTCATCTAAATGTTAAACATGCTATACCATCTACAAAGCCACTAATAACTTTTCAAGACTAGTATACAAAATGGCAGAGATACAATATATGAAATATACTATCACCAAACATTACTTCTTCTGTCAGTTAGAGCTATGGCATGCTAACATACACAGGCAATATACAGGCTTATCTTTTATCATATTGCCATCTCAAAACATATAGCTTTGGAGCTCTGCTTCATTTACTTATGCTACAGAAATTTGCTGTCCCACGGTTAATAATTAGCATCATAGAAATGTACTGATATTCCAAAAACCGGAATGCTGATTATGTTCATTAGTTGTACATGACATTTTACCATAGGTATCTTCAAAGTTCAGTTATGGCATCTAATACAGACAATCTGTCAGCTGGATACTGATGTTACTGATTGCTATTAAAGTCAAAAGCTTTACAAGCTGTAAAATGGTAAAGACACTCCTACAGCAAGTATTTATATTCTGTCTAATCTTAGTGCATTGGAACTTGCTGCACATTCCCCGGGATTCATGAAGCTCGGTGCAAGGATGGCGTTAGGCTTGCACCGACCGTGCGGCGTAGAGATGGCGCAGGTGCGCCATATGCATATTAATGAAGGTGCGCTGCCACCACATCCACGTGCATAGAAAACATGCACGAGTGCATGGGGTGTGTCAAAGCGCTGCATGGAGGCGTGGACATGTCAGCTGTTTACGTGCAACCTAAAATGCTGAATATTACAGCCTGCCTCCAATAGTAATCACACTTGTCAGTGTCCATGGATACTGAAACGTATGCAAAGCATGCAAGACAGTTTTGCGAACTCAAAAATAAGAAGCAAACACAAATGCACGTTGCTGAATATTGAGTCCCCATCCCTCGAATAAATGACATTTAAAACCCCGTGCCCGTATTCTATTGTAGTGTTGATAGTTATACCAAGTGGAAGTGAAACGCATCATGTTAGCGTGCCGCCAATAGCTAAGTCTAGCCCAATGGTCAGGGTTGCAACCTGTCCTACATTGTGAGGGACAGTCCCCCTCTGGGCAGTTGTGTCCATACCAAAACCATTATTAATGTAAAAAATCCTGCGATCGTAGGACATAATTATGTCCCACATCTTATGTAATAGTCACATACAATAGTTATTTCCATATGTAACATACCTACATGTTACAAGAAACAGAATAAGCAAGTAAACGAAATAGAAGAAGCAGCTAAACTGCTACAACAATAAACTTACATTTAGGCATAAATCAAAAGTACTATCCATTGTACTGACCATGGGTATGTGTTGGCCTGTAAAATCTGATGTGTGTCCCGAATATATCCCATCCTGGCCATATGAAAAGGTGGTAACCCTACCAATGGTCAGAGCATTCACCCAAAATCTGCCCATTTGTGGTCCAAGGTGTCCTTGTCAGGATGGGCCAAAGATGAACTGGTATTACCCGGGTCTATCTACCATGTCATGAAATATAAGTATTTGCCTGTACCTATGTGCATGATATACAGCATGTGGAAGGTGAAAAATGCTAGGGTAGTCCTCACAACCATACAGGTAACAGAAATATGTAGTGTATGCAATGTGTTCCCTTGACCTTGCCATGGGCCATCAACCAGAGAAGGGATGGATGGAGTGTGTGGAATATGGGTATGGGGGTGATGGGTAATGTAATAATTTGCCAAGGGGAGACTGTGTTGGATGCACAATAGGTGAACTGGAGGTGTATGAGGGAGCAGTGGGTGAATCAGAAAGAAACGCAAAGAACAAACATACACATCCGCAATACAACCTGACAGGCAATACTGTAGAACACAATCCCACAAACATATGAATATTAAAATGTGCTATACACATGTACAAAAACGTCACCGGCACATACCCACATAATGGTCTGGATGGAAATGAGCCATCCAACTACAACACACCTGGATGCATAATTGAATAACCATCATCCCCTTTACAGCACACAACCCCCCCATTCCTGAATGTCCACCAAATCCAGCCATACTCGGGCTGCTAGCTGGGCGCAGCCATATCTGCACATAGTGACCACTACTCATATCTAGTAGGCAGTCTCTCCCTAGGCAGTGTCAGGATTGCAAACTATGTATCCCTTGCATGTAAAACCCTATCATATTTTCGTAAATCCAAAAATATTGAAGGTTATTGTCTTGTTCAATTTTTGGATATCCCTCATGGGATAAGTATCCTGTATAAACATCAGACTTGGTGTCACAACACGATGTCCAGTCCTGTAGACATCTGGACACAAGCTGTATGTGCAGTAGTGGATCACGAGACTGCTCAGCCTCCAGCCGGTCATGTGGAACCTACTACCCGGGATTAAACACCTGACCGTGATGCATGGCTCCCCACATGAATTATCGAGAATATATACTTTACACATTTGCATAGTGGCAGTTGGATATAGAGTGATTAAGGCGCTGACATAAGCAGGGTACCTCCTGTCCCACTTTGTGAGGAACAGTCCCTGTTTGGGTAGGTGTGTCCTGACCAAAAATAATACAATGGCAAATGTCCTGTGATTGTAGCAAATAATTATGTACCATATTTCATGTAACAGTTGCCTAAAACAGTTATTTCTGTATGTAAAATATATAAATCTTACAAGAAACAGAATAATCAACTAAACTGCTACAAGAATAAGTTCTCATCTAGGAAAATAAGTAAAGATCTAAACCCTGTACTGACCGTGGGTATGTGATGGCCTGAAATATCTGGTGTGTCCCGAATATATCCCATCCTGGCCATATGAAAATGTGGCAACCCTACCAATGGTCAGAGCATTCGCACAATAACTGGCCAGCCTCTTAATCCCCCCTAAAACCAGTGACCTTTGGAGGAAAGGTGTTGAATTACACTGAATGAATAATGACAATAATGAAGAGTAATAGACATCTTTTACTTCAGAAAATAAGTATTAATACATATGCTCTGATTCTGTCAACGTTTCAAGTTAATAGTACTAATATTGTAAAAGTGTCCGTGATTGTCCCTGATTTGTCCTTGCCTTGTCCCTGTTACTGTTGAAATTAGTTCCTGAGTAGTTGAGAGGTCCGTACACATATGTACACCAACCAACTGTCACATTTGTTGCCAGTACTGTTGAATACCTGTAGTGAAGTCATATATCCTAGCTACCATCCATGCGGAATTTACCACGGATGTGTAGTGGTCAAACCGGTGACTAAGGTGTGTCTGTTTCTGGATCCAAGCATTGCAAGGGCCGCTAATTTTATGTGATGCCCAGAATAATGTCCGTCAGATATAGGGAGGTAAAGCCAGCGGGGATGCGCGGCGGACATTCAGCAGTATGGGAAATGTAAATAGGTATGTAGGTGTATATGTAAGTGTATGTACAGACAGATATATATCTATATATATATATATATATATATATATATATATATATTTATATATATATAAATGAACATGGTCACAATAAAGCAGTCATAACGAATGTGAAGGGAAACAAAGCCAGCGGGGATGCGCGGCAGACATTCAACAGTATGGGAAATGTAAATAGGTATGAAGGTGTAT
>NC_056732.1:739425464-739462964 GCF_019279795.1 Protopterus annectens
GTAGAGGGGTGTCAGGTAAGGGAATCATGGGTATGCAATCATGGCCCTAAGTGTGCAGGTGTTGGTTGGCAGCGATGTATTAGGCCTGCCCCGTGGAAGTAATTAATATTCCTATGTGGGTATAGCAGACGGCCATACCTCCCAACCCTTAAGAGCACATCTACTGGATAGTCCGTAAACCACTGGGGGAACACAGAGTGACTGTATCAGTGAACTGTACCCGATTATCATGGACGTCTGTGATTACAAATCAGAATCTAACACAGTCCCAATTAAACCCTTCCAGAACTAGTGATATTAGGTGGACAGTCGGTGGAGTCTAACCAAGTGTAAGAAGCTGTAACCAGAGGTCAGCAGTGCTTAACACCACGCAAACCCACGCACAACCTCTCCCAACTGCTTCAATTTGCCTTACTCACTCCGTATCCAATGGGCTTGTTCTGGCTTCAAACAAATAACTAGCCTTTGCAAGTGTTGGTAGCAACACCCTGCACACACAGCTAATATGAATTACCAATACACCATGGAAAATATACAGACAATAGACAGTACCACACACATACCATACAGCACAGTCATCCAACAGTATAACAATGTACCGGCAGATATGTCTGGACCACTGGTGTTTGCAGACCTGGCCATCTTGTGTTTACGTTTGTGAGCATGCCCAGTATGACCATTCCGCATGTTGTCGACTGACATTGCCGTCATACCTTCATGTGTTTGGGCATGCCCAGTATGGTCAACTGTATCGCATGTGTTACATGTCCAGGTAGTCAGTACTGTGGTGCCAACCTCTGCGTTGTACACTGACAGGTAGCATGCTGTGTCTGCAGGGTATCCATTGGTCATGTGGCATTGACTGTTGCTACATTTTTGCACAGAGTGGGGTACATCCGACTGTATCCACATTCCTACACAGCACCGGGGGGGGGGGCGGACCTGACTGTTACATGTGTATGTTGGAAGGGGGGCACAGCTGACACTTGTACACTTTTGCTACTACTGCACTGGTATGTCAGGTACTCCATTTCAGTGTGTAGACCTACCTATTGTGCTGGCTAGAGGCATACCAGTGTACTCCAGATCTTAGCTTTAATTATCAACATATTAGTTTCAGACATCCTAGCCATCACAAACCACATCCAACTACCTGGCCTGCTGTAGTCTGTCTGTGTGGGGTGTGGGAGGGGGTCATCCATTGGGCATATTCAAAGGCCATAGTTCAGCATTTGTCTGTGTTAGTCTACACCTGTCCAGCTGGTTGAGACTTGTGTGGGCTGTATGGACACACATGATGCTCAGCCCATTACCAGCAGCGGGTTATGACACCTTGTGTACTACTGGCTACTATGGTGACCCCGGTATGTGCTACAGATGTCATGGTGCCACTATAAACATCTACTGTCTGCTGCCTTAACATTCGGCCACCAAATTCTCTTGCATGCTCACATCCATACCATAGCTACAGGTAAGAACACATTCTAATACAACTGCCAATTGGTAGGTTGATTGACTTACCTTGAGGGTGTGCCAGACATGAGGATGGTGCTGGAGGTCTGCCTATGTCAGATGCAGACAGTGCACTGCCTATACATGGCTGAGCACAGGTAGTGTCATGTTTGGCATCCCTTTTACTGTCTGTGCGAGTCAGAGGGGGGTGACATTCCCTGGGTACCTACTGTGTCAGTGCATATGCAATGCATTGCCTCTTTGCCAAGGCCAGGTCTACTGGGCACGCCTCCTTCTGCCTACTCGGTTCGGCTCAGGTTGTTCCTCCTCCAAGTCACTCTGTGCCTGTACAGGCCTTGGCATTAGTGGGGAGCTGTGTGGCCCTGCCCCATGCTGTTCCTGCTACGGCTGTTTCTGCAGGATCATATTGTGTAGCATAGCACATACCATAACAATTTGGGTGCATGTAGCTGGTGAATACCGCAAGGCTCCACCGGATGTGTCCAGACACCAGAACCCTGAGATGAGTATCCCAAACACATGCTCTATTATATGTCTGGCCTGTGCATGTGCCTCATTATGGTGTAGTTTTTCAGGTGTGTGTGCATTTCTGATGGGTGTCATCAGCCACGGTTCCAGTGGGTACCCAGCATCCCCACTAAGTGACCGTATGGGATGTCCATATTGGCAAAGCTGTGGTACAGCTGCGTCAGATGCCATATATCAGAATCGTCATAGCTTCCAGGGCAGCCAGCAGACACATTCAGTATAATGCCCTGGGCATCGCATATGACCTGACAGTTGATGGAGGGGATGCCCCTGCGGTCAATGTAGGCCATACCCTGCCCACCGGGTGGTGCTTTGATGTGTACATGTGTGCAGGCTATAGCAGCCACTACCCCAGGGTAGTCTGCCATTTGGTGGAAGAGACACATATTGCTGGTCAACACCTCACGTGTGTTGAAGAAATGTATGTGCTCACTGGCATGTGGTAACATGGCATCCAGGAACTGATGGAATACTCTGGATGCAGATGCCTGTGAGATCCCCATGATATCCCCAGTTGTGCTTTGGGAGGTACCTGTGGCTAGTATACCTAGGCCTACACATACCTTGGTATCCACTGGGATGGGTTCCCCTCGGCCTGTTCGATGTGTCAGGTGTGGCCGGCACAGCTCAACAATCTGCTGTAGGAGGTCTCTGTCCACCCCATAGTGCTCCACTATCTCCAGCTCATGTAGCCACTGGTAGGTTACCCTGGGTCTGTACAGTCTTCTCTGTCTCCTCACTGAGGGTTGTTCGGCAGCATTCACATCCTCACCACTCTCAGCCTCCTGCACATGTTGGTCTATGTTGTCTGCTGCAGCCCTTCTCATTTCATTGGATTGTTTTGTAAAATTTCCCCGCATGTATACACCGGTGGTGTAGAGTGTGGAAAAACCCGAGGGTATGGTGCTTGCTCACTTTATCGTAGTGTTCTGGGCCGGGCTGGGCCTGTAATCTTCTGATTGTGATAATTATCACCTGTTTGCCCAGCTTGTTCACCTTGACTACTCTCCTACTGCTGTTGTCCCTCCCAATTGCAGTAGGCAGGTATAGACACACCCCTAGCTTAGGCATGCTAAGCCAGGAGCAATCCCGAGACACAGGGCTCCAATGTACGTACAGTATGCCTGACACCACCCCATGCTTTCACCTATATTCGAGTCCTGCACCTGGCTATCTCTACACATACACTCTTGGGATCTGCATCACACCCTGGGGATAAACAGGATTCACTAATTTCCACCTCATTTGCATAGTATTGTCTTCTAATGCATAGTTACATGACCCATACTTAGCCTCCCCAAAAATAACCACTGCTTATTGTCGCACAGACCCGCACACAACTGGTTAAAAGTGCCTTACTATCACCGTATTCGATGTCCCTTGTTCTTCCCAGCAACAAAACAACTGGTCTCTGCATGGCTCAAACCCGGGACGCTGCACACCACAGGCGATGTGCTTTACCACTAAGCCATGGCAGATATACATACATCTGAGGTTATCATGTACAGATCATCCAGCACAGGCATTCAACAGTATAGGACATGTATTCCATCATGTAGATTTGTGTGTGCTAATGTCCACACATATATACATATATATATATATATATATATATATATATATATATATATATATATATACACACACACACACACACACACACACACACACACACACACACACACACATATACATATACATACGTAGATATATAATATATATCTCAACAGCGGACCACGTGACACCAAAGCATGAAAAGGAAACCACATGCACCTCCTGCATTATGTACTGGCGTTAATATCAAGGCAAGTGTGTTTCTGTGCATCACAGGGGTTCAGACTGTATTAGGGCTGCTGACATTACTCACCAGACCTATTTCCGAATGTATGTGTATGTCTTGCCAACCCAGTCTCTTGGCCGATTGTGACATTTATGGCCACTCTATAGGAAAACGACAAAACATACTCCTCAACACAGCCAGTAGTTAGCCACTCACAGACACCACGACATAGGATATGACTACCAAACACACACACACTTGTCATGCCTTGGCATAGAACACCTACCTGTCTATTCTATCACACTTCAGCATTATGCAGTTACTGAACACGCGACCGAGATTACTGGGACACAACACTCCCAGAGGTGTACTTCTAGGTGGGTGACATCATCAGCAATGGAAAAGTCGGCGATAGGGATTGTATGGATTGTGAGCAGTCTCAAAGCATTATTTTGTCCCCAGGCAGAGACGCACACAGTTGGCATGGCTGGGAATAGAACACAGACCTAACTGCCTAATCACACTACAGCATTACGTAGTTACAGAACACACTACCAAGATTACTAGGACACAACACTCTCAGAGGTGTACTTCTAGGTGGGTGACATCATCAGCAATGGAAAAGTTGGCGATAGGGATTGTATGGAGTGTGAGCAGTCTAACAGCATTATTCTGTCCCCAGGCAGACAGAGACACACAAACACGCACACAGTTGGTATGGCTGGGATTAGAACACATACCTAACTACCTAATCACACTATAGCATTACACAGTTACAGAACGCGCTATTGAGATTACTGGGGCAGAGCACTCCTAGAGGTGTACTTCTAGGTGGGTGACATCATCAGCAATGGAAAAGTCAGCGATAGGGATTGTATGGAGTGTGATCAGTCTAAAAGCATTATTCTGTCCCCAGGCAGATAGAGACACACACACAGATGGCATGGCTGGGATTAGAACACAGACCTAACTACCTTATCACACTACAGCTTTACAGAGTTACAGAACACACGACTGAAATTACTGGGACACAGCACTCTCAGAAGTGTACTTCTAGATGGGTGATATCATTAGCATTGGCAAAGACGGCGATAGGGATTGTATGGAGTGTGAGCAGTCTAAAAGCATATTTTTGTCCCCAGGCAGACAGAGACAAACACACGCCAGTGGTGGGATCAGGACAACTGCCTATCTATGAACCATTATTACAATACTACATAGATACAAGGTGCGCCACAGGCACTGCACCTTTCAAGACTGTCAATATGACCTTCTAGGAATGCGGACATCGACATGGATGCTGGCAGTTATGATGTACATACCTGAGACCCTGTGTGTTCAATGTAGGAATCCATCTTGATATGGGGTATGGCCATCTCTTGACTGGACGACTACTATTGCTATACAGGGTTACAATGGCCATGCCCATACACATAGAGGCACATAACCAACACAAGGTGTCACTGGGCATGCTCACACACTTAGTAGTACACGGCCGTTTGGAATGCACTATGTGTCCATTTACATAACATTATACTGGGCATGCTCACACACTTAGTAGCACAGGGCTGTTTTGTATGCACTCTGATTCTAAACATGGAAGGGCACAGTGGCCATGCTATTACAGTTAGACATGAACAACACATTGTAATGGACTCTGGTGTCGATAGTTGTCATTATTTGCAGGAACTCTGCACTATATATATCTGACACCAGTCTTCTACACAACGTCTGCTGCTGTCCGTCACCTTAGATGTACCAATCTAAACCTGGCACACTACTACCACCCGTGGTGATGTCCTGCCAGGAGTGGCTACTTCACACATATAGTGCCATTCATAGACGAATGTCCTGAGACCAGGTTAACACCATGACACCTAGAGGACAACTGCATTGTATGTGTATGTTAAACAGTGCTAGATGTGTAGCGTTCATAATCACAGCTGCCCAATGTAGATCCAACAATGGGGAATACTGACATCTGTGCAGTGAGGAACACCTTGCTGAAGGCTCAGTTGTGCACAATAGCACTACCACCATATACCTCGGATACAGACATGTGGGCCATAACACTGGTATGGACCGCTCCAGGTGGTGGTGTCCCTACATACATGAAGGCCACTCACATGTACTGACCAGTACACCCTGAAAAGGCATCACAGATGTGTCAGGTGCAGATCACAGTGTCAAAAGCCGCATTCTAGGATGTAGCCCTCAGACATCACCATGTCTTTGGACCAGCAACATGCATCCATACATGTGGTAGAACGGTTCTACCTGACTTCGTCGACAGCGCAGAAGACCGACAGCGGAATTCGGAGCTCCAGAAGATCGAAAACGAAGAAGACCGAATCGCGAGTGGCAGAACATCGACAATGCAGAAGACCCACGACGGATGACAACACCAACGCCGAGGATGCCGACATGGGAAAGGCTGTGTGATGCGGTAGTGACGGACGTTAGTGCGAGGCAGGTAAGTGTGGAGATTGACGGTCTGTGGGGATAGGGTGGGTTAAGTGAGTTAGGTTAGGGAGCGATAGGGTGGGTTAAGTTAGGTTAGAGTTGTTAGGGGAGATAGGGTGGGTTAAGTGAGTTAAGGGACAGGGGTGGGTTAAGTGAGTTAGGGGAGGAGTTAGTGGGTTAGGGTAGCCGGTAGGTTAGTGACGGACCTTAGGGTTAGGAAGGTTTAGTGGGCTTGTAAGGATTTTGGTGTGCTTGTGTTGTGTGTGTGGTTTGTGGAATGGGGATGTGTTTTGTTTTTAATAATTGTTATTGTGGTGTGTGCAGTGTATGGGGTTTCGTGTTTGTGTACCGTCGTTTATTTCGGTTATGTGTGGTTTCGTGTTTATGGACTGTCGAATATGTGGTGTCGGTGATGTGGTTGTCGGTGTTGTGTGGTTTCGGCTATGTCAGGTAGAACCGGTAGAACATATATTAGTACAACACCATATGACCCATGACCAGTGGACTGTACCTAGCTCTACCCATGTACACAGTTGCATCATGTATTATGCAATGCAATGATACCACAGTTTGTAACCAGGTTGGCTGTACACATAACAGGGGCCCTGGGTCATATACAGCAGTAACAGATGACTGTTGCTGTACACCAGTAAACACCCTCATGTTTGGATATGACATAAATGTACCTGTCATGGATATGTACATGCCACACACACGCACACAACACATATATAGATAGCATAGCTGTTGCTGTCCTTCGTGCAGACAGGTGGCTACAGCAATTACACACATGCACATGGAAGGTAGATCCATGGCTGTTGAATGCTAACAGTACATAAGGTGTGATATCAATGTTGGCTGAGTTAACATTCCCTCTGTACTGTTTACCCATGAGAACTATCATATCATACAACAGTCCAAGTGTCATGTATGTCATCACACATGTTCACCAATTACAATGCTTACAAACATGGCCAAATGACAGGAATGTAGGACCTACACACATGTACATGTAGTGGTGTGCGTTCAGCTACCATGCGTGTGCAGTAGCTGATGTTTGCAGGTGACGTGTGTCTTACTACAGCATGCAGTTGCAATGCAGCCCAATCATTGCCAACTGTATATGGTGATATACTGACAGTACGGTAAGATGTACATCAGGTATGGATGGATGTGTGGACATAACTAAGTGGTGGGCCATCTTTGCAGATGGATGTTTGCTGAAGACAGCTCACAGGTGTGTCACAAGCCATCCTACAATAACATGTGCAAACACTAAGCTATATTTCTGTTAATTGTAGGGGAACACATACAACCTACACAGCGGTCAGGGTGTCACTGACTGTAAACCTCTTGACACCTCTAACACTTAAGACCTGTGTGCATATATCAGCAAAATTGCCAAAGGTAGCATTGGTACACATTGTAATGCAGGCAGCTGCATGTCTGTCATACATATCATAAAATAGCAGGTGTTTGATTCACAGTACTGCCATGTGCATTTGCTTATGTGTCCATATATGCCAAATATGGTGGAGGATACTATCCAATTGTTACTCACACTCCTGTACACTGTTGTAGAGATCTGTACATACTGCATTGTAGAAAGCAAGACATAGGCAGGGGTGGGGTGTGTATCACACACATGTGAGCTATCTGTGTGTGCATGACATAGGTGCATTCAATTGTGGACTCCACAGCGTGTGTGTGTATGTATGTATGGCTGTCTGGTCCATGGAGTGAAGATGTATGTTACCATAGTGAACAGATAGGACCTCTAACCCCTCCAGGTGATGCAATCTACTACCCTGTTGATGCCTTCGATCTTAGGCATTACTGACTACCTGTACATGTTTATTCTCTGTGCCGCGTCATGTGGGTGCACAGTGTTGTAATGGTGATTACCACATAGGCAGGGGTACTCACCTCAACACTATCAAGTGTGTGTGTGTGTTACAGTGTCGTTGACCCCGTGAGTGTGGGCGTGTTACTGTGTGTCTGAATACGTGTGCGAATACCTGTGTGTGTGTGTGTGTGTGTGTGTGTGTGTGTGTGTGTGTGTGTGTAGTTGTGTGTTCTCATCCTGTAATGTGAATGTGTATTACTGCTACACAGTGAGGCCTCAAGCTATCAACTGGCCTCTACCCTTGTCATCAGCTAGACTGCTATGTAAATTCCCCACTCCATGTAACTGTACCTGTGATGTCACCCGGTATGGATGTCAGATCTCTAGCCACTGTAGCTTAGTACACAGCTCCCATGCTCCTGGATAAGTAGATGTGTAGACATCTTTGGAATGTCAACCTTTCTAACAGTGAGGTTGAAGCTATGAATAGCATGCTGGTATGGTCATACATACCTGCAAGTAGTCCACATTTACACATGGGAAACTGCAAACACTGGCACTCAATGGCACATGCAATTAGACCTAAAGGAGGGAAGCAGGACATCATGACCAAGATGCTGTTACTGTTGTTACCAAGACACATACTGTGAACAGAAAACAATGCATTCTAAACCTGTACTAAATGGTATGTCTGCTGCGTGTCAACAGGACACAACAATTGTAATCTACACTTATCTCCCTAGTCTGTTCACCTTGTGCATCAGACCATATGAGCATGTCCCTGCACCGAAGGTGTGGATGACAGGGATGCGGCACAGGCATCATGATATGCACAGGGTGATAATGTTTGCCAGGGGCCTAGGCTGCACCAGTGGATGACATCATGTGTGTGGGTTAGGGCCAGTGATCTAATTGGCCATGTGTGGTTGTTATGCATGTGAGTGTTGCGGTGCCCTACAGATGTTTCTGGTGTGTGCGTGTATGTGTGCACACAGTTCTGCCATGTGTCTGGCCTACACAGGGTATTATTGACAGCTCCAGACTATACAGACCAGGTTTTATAGCTCACTGTGTCCGGCCACAGCCACATGACCTGTGCCTGCCAGGGGTTGCATGGGCACTACCAGGCAGAGGTGCAGATTGGGTACTGTCCAATCACACATGTCCACTGGAACCTTGTCCCCATTGGGACCATCCAGGGCCACTTGCACATGGCCTGCTGTGTCCTGGTGTGGACAGCGCAGCACCAGCTGCACTGCTGCTGCTACCGCCACTATGGGAGCGAGCATGTGAGGTAGCTCATTCACGTAGACCTGCACCAGGTGACGTAGCTGGCCTACGTCCACGTGCCCTATGCCTCACTCCTACCAGATGTTCCAGCACAGACAGCTCATGCTCGCGGATTGTCATGCCACTGTCAAGGATTTCAACCATGTCACCCAATCGTCTGTCCAAAACCTCAGCAATCTGCTGTTGAGCATTTGCCAATGCCTGGATGTTGTCATTTAAAAAACAGATAGCAGCCCTCTGAAGTTTCTGCCCTTCTCTGTTCTGCCATTCAGCACATGCCTGTGCCGCCATTACAGCCTGAAACATGCATCTGGTGACATCAGCTGCTGCGCTCTGTCCTGCAGGGGCATGTCGGCCAGAGGTCCTCCTATGAGCAGCACTGGCCACATGCCTGTGTGGCCCATCTCCAGTCATTTGCCTGACACCATGGTGTGAATACAAACCTTCAGTAGCCACCACACTTTCCTGTTCCAAGCTACCACATGCCAACTGTCCTTCGTCTATGGCCACTGGTGATGGGGTATGTGTTGCCATGAGAACTGTGTGCGGGGATGAGGGGGATATAGGTGGAATGACAACCAATGGCACAGATTCAGCCCCTGAGAACCCTGCCTGTGCCTCAAGCATATGTTCATCATCACTGCTAGAGTCTGAGGGGACACAAACATCAGATGGACTGCAGGAGGGTAACGCACCTACATCACCTGTAAAGGCAAACAAAGACTCTACATTACAATACAGACACACACAAACACAGACACACACACACACACACACACACACACACACACACACACACACACACACACACACACACACATACATCATGCATGTGATTTGACAGAAGGCATGCAACATGCATGTGATATAGCAGAAGGCATGCAGCTCAGACAATAATAGTGGTAGTTATCATACATCCCTGGGTTGCACACAACAGCATGCATGTGTCATAGCAGAAGCCATGCATTTCACACAATCATGGTAGTAAGCATGCATCCCTGAGCTACACCATGTGGACCAGCACAGGTTAACAGTACACATGGCTGATGTGTGGCATATGACCTTGACATTAATATGTAGTATGACATGTAATCTGCTGACGTGTGCATTGACATGCATACATGTTTATCACAATGGTGTCCTGTCACATATACAGTGGGGTAATGGTGTCACATTACAGTGTTGTCTGTCTGCCCTACAGATAAAATGCACATTTAACAGATGTGCATGACCATTGCAGGGTATTATGAGGCATCTATATTGCTATACAGTGTGAAGTACAGACACAGTGCCATTGCATGGAATCATGAGGTGTCTCTATTGCTATACAGTGTGAATTACAGACACAGTGCATAGCCATGACTGTGTGCATACACAATACATATATACTGTGGATTGTGTCCCACGTCGCTGAGGTGTATACACACTAAACCATGATGTGGAATGTGTGACATAGGTCACCGAAGGCCATACGGATGACACCCCTGCACATCTGCAAACATATTTTAACTGCCTGTCAACCATGTCCACACATGTCAGACTTGTCAATACACTATGGCTCACATGACATTTGTGTACAACCCACCCAAGGTGCACGGCTGACAGTGATGTCCAACAGCAGCAAGGGAAATGTACTGTATCTGTGGCCTTATGTGGTTGTCTGTGTATGTATGTGGATGCTGTACAGGTGACTACTGTCATGCTGTGACACAGTCATGGTGTTCAACACATCTTATGTGGTCGAATGATGTTATGCCTCCACAAGCTGTGCACAGGCCTGTAGGATGTCCAGTCTTCCACATCTGCACTATGACCATTCAACAAAGGCTATAGTTGGACCATGTGTAGCCAATGTACAGCAGGGTGTATACACAAACACATCACATCTACTGTGTGTTGCTACATGCTCTGGCCATCCTCCATGGCCATGTGTAAACATGTGTTGGCCAAATGGTTGTGATGGCCATCTATCTCACATGTCTGTGTTGTCCCATATGACATACACCCATAGATGTCATATACTCCACTGTCCACAGGGTTATGAAGACAAAGGGTTATATGTTTGGTATGTGGGGTATGTTTTATGGGATAGTGAGACAATGTGGCAGCCGGCCCACTACATGTCATGGACATGTCAGATGGCACCTCACAATGTGTGCAGTCATAGCAGGGGCACAATCCACAATGGTGAATCCTGTGGGCTGCCCATACTCCAGCTCACTGTGTAGTACTGTTTGTGTACCCCACATGTGTAGTTCTGATGTGTAGTACATGTTCCTACATTGAACAACACCTCAACCGTTGTATGATCAGCTGTCCACACATCTAGCAATGACAGGTTTCTGAGGTTTCATGTCGGTGTTTCACTTAGTTTGTAAGTATTGCACATGGGTAGCCATTGTGATGGATTGCAGATGTGACCTGTATATTGTGACTGGACCATACATTATGTGTACATGTGTCAACTGGCCACATGGTGAATAGATCTGTGCATTAACATGCCTGATACTTATAACTGTCTCACCTGCAATGGCCTGCTGTCTTAGCGGAATGCTAGAGGTACCTATATATATGGGTGACACAGCAGTATGATCATTATCCACGCCTGTATGACAGCTACAGGGTGCAATGTGCATGTTAACACATTCACCAGTACAATAGGATATACTATGGAGTATGCACATGTGTGCATACACAGAGTAGCATACTATAGTATGTGGCATGTGTGTATACATGCCTTGCATATGATGTTACATTACATATTGTACAGTGACACATGTGACTATATGGGATATAATAGTTATATGTGTAGTAGTGACTTACCAGGCAAATCCAGGCTTGGTGGTTGAGAGACACCCACCTCCACAATGTCAGCTAAGGCTTGTGGATGCTGTTCTGCTGGTGTCCCCAGGTTGGCCAGTAGCTCCTCAGTACGTGTGAGTGGGGGGCTGGGTTTGTGGCCCACCACCTGTTGCACTTTGTTCCCTGGTGATTGCATTTGCATGCTGTTTCACACATCTGATCAGGTCTGTGCAGTGTCTGCACACCTGCTGGTATGTGCGGTTATGGCCACCCACATCATTAACCCTCCTGCGAAGTTCCTGCCACAGGTCATCCCGCTGCTGTGCATCCTGTGGCACATGGCTAAACAGGACATCATAGTTGTCTTGGAGGTAAGGTATAAGGGCCTCATCCTCCAAGCGTGTATGGGCTGGGAGCCTTGCTTGCGGCATACCTGGAAGACATAATGATGGAGACAGGTCACAGTATCTCAGAGATTCACAGATATACAGCTGCACATACATGTGTATCACATTTATTACATATAAATAGTTGTCTTTGCAAATCTTCATGACACTGACATCACTGACATGTTTGTGTCACACACATGTGACACCCAATGGGGATTGGATATTATCACCATATATGTGTGTCACCTGATTACATTGCTCATACAACATGTGGATGCTGTCTTGCTGTGGGATGTCTGTTTGCCTGTACTGGTGTTCTTACCTATCAGCACATGCCTGGATGTGCCCACATTAATGCTGTCAACCTTGATGCTGTGTATATGTCACATATAAACACATACACTGCCTTAATGGACATGACCTGTGACACTGCAGACATGCACATGGAAGCCTTTACATGCATGTGTTTTGCCATATACATCTACATGGCACTGTACAGCAGTTCAACATCCTGCCACATATCGCCTGTGTTGCACATGTGTTACACATGGGACACTGGTTAGCCTGACGGTATTTGCTGGGATGGTTATCAACTATAGCATATACGCCCAAGGTCATCTAGTAGTCTGTATGCCCTGGGCCATGTATGAGCCTAGGATGTAAGGTTACCTAGCTGTAGCTGACAGCCGAGTTTCCTGCGCCAGGTGAAGCAGTGCCACATAACTGATCTACACGGTTAGTGATACATCTACCATGCGGTCATCACACCATGTCTGACAGAGGTGAAATGTGCAGCTTTGCTGGACAGGGTTGCATAGTATGGCAGGCGTATGTAACGTGTATGGCACAAGGATCTGTCCAGCATGTAGCGATCCTTGTACTAGGAAGGTGGATGTCCATGACGTATGTATTTGAGATCAGGATATGTACATGTAGCATGTCCAACATCACAGTGTTGGACATATCTTTATGCAGGGTAGGCATCATGCTACATAGTGGAGATGAGGATTGTGAAGGCTGGTGTCGGCCATCCAAACATGGCCAATGCCCCTTAAAGGTGATATGTGATCCGATATTGGTTACTTGAGTGATGAGTATTGCTGTACAATGATCTCAATGTTCATGGATGGCACCCTGGCATGACTAGGGTTGCCTCTTATGACTACTTAATAGGCTTGGTGACATCACTAGCTCAGGGAAGTAAACTGCACAGCAGCATCCCTTACACACAGTGTCCATTATGTTGACCGCTGCCTAGGTGGTAGTTCATGGGTACAGGGTTATTAACCTAGCAGTGACAATGCAATATGCAGCTGTCAGACTGTGCACATATGTCACACACCTCACCCACAAAGCCCCTTCTGTATGTTGTCTGTAACACTGAGTCAGCTATTGCTCCTAGGTCATAGCCGTTCACATACTTACATAGGTAGATGCCTCCCATTTGTCTGTGTGGTATGGGCTACAATGAGGGGGAGTACAATGAATTATCCCTGTTTTACTGTAGCTGCCACTGGTGTGATATGCACATATTACTCAGACACGTTTTGTAGTGTTGGTTCTGTCAACAGTCCACTGGCAGAACACTCCTGTGAAATACAAATGTACATCCAGTATACTGAGTGTAGATGGAACACAGTATGGGTGATGATGTCCTATGACTTGTCACAGGTATGATATGCAGTGTGAAATCATCCGTACTGTCATCTACAGCTGTACTGCTAACAACATATACGTTGATTAAGGTTCATGGACTTTCAGACCAGACTCAGCAGGGTAGTAGTGCAGTACCTCCCATTATGAGTGGTGTCTCCACTTTGTGGGTTGTGATAATTGTTGGTGTGCACCATTCAGTGTTTTTCACAGACTGACATGAAGGTATGTTTTACATGATGTGTATGTGTAGAGCAAACTGTTTTGCCATATGTGTATGATACAACTAGGGATGTGGACAGGTCCCATGCAGCCTGAGTGCACCTTGTACCATCATAGTTATGGTTACAGGGGCTCTGCAGTGTACATGGATATGTGATTCTGTACCTGTTGGGGGGGCAGTGTGTCTATGTTATCCAACACCCTATCTGTATTGCTTATTCATGCTCAGCGCATGTTCAGAACATGTAAGCATTACATGAGCTACTAATTACTATAGCACTCAATCCTCCTCATTACCTACAGGTAAACACTGTTTGTACTTACATTTCCTGCTTGCTTAGAGTAAAACAGCTCTTGTACACACTTTTCTCACTTATCTGGTGGGAAATAGTTAAATATTCAGACATGTCCAAATGTCAATTCCCAGTGTTCTCGCCTGTCTATATGATGATTATGGGCATCATAAGGCAATATAGAAATTGTCTTGTGTACACAGTCAATACTCCCCTCCTAACATACAAGACTACAACCTGTGGGAGATGCACATATCTAGCCATGCTGGAGGTAAAGCTCTCTCCAACCCAGACTGAACCTGACAATCATGTGGGGATGCTAAACGTTTGCACCACACCACACTCATCACATAGTCTCACTAGCTCTCCATCACCACAGGCCACACATAGTAAGACTACAACATTTGCGGAGCCTCTCAATACTACTCTGTCTAGGCAACAGAGAACTCCAAAGCAGAAATGCAGGCGGCCCCCATCCCCCAACACAACACCAATTACTTATAGCCCACAGACTCAATGTGCCCATCAACCACAGCCAATAGGGTGAAATAACGTACCCAACACACTAGTCATAGGTGACTCTATAGGCGGTCACACTGATGTCCCACTCACCAGGCTACACAAGGAGATAGTTACTGTCAGCTGCCTGTCGGGTAATAGGATCTGCAACCTAACCTATGCACTCAGGTCACTCCTCAACAGGTACAATATGACTGTGTCATTCTCCATGTTAGTGTGAATGCCCTGAGATGTACCTTCGATGTACCTTCCTGGACTACATGTAAAGAGACATGGAATAGCTTTCCGATCTTGTAGCCCAGGCAGGTATCGCCCTAGCCCTGAGTAGCAGTCTGCCATCATCCAGACTGATAACTCAGTACAAGGACAAAATGATTTACTCCAACAATTGGCTATGCTTCTGGTGTCATTCCAAGGGTATCCAGTATCTGTCTGCTTTGAATGCCATGGTCAACAGAACACAATGCTTTGGCACAGATGGTCTGCACCTGTAGGCCCTGGGATTCCGGATAATGGCTAAGGCTCTTGCTGCTCCTATAGTGCCTGTTTTAGGCACAGTTCAAATAACATATTCACCACCATAACAGGAACAGGCAAGCAAAACCTGAGGGTAATGCTACTCAATGCTTGACGTCTTCATCTGAAATGCACTCACCCGAGGCACTCCTTGTAATGGACCACTTCGATATCTGTGCAGTGACTGGGACCTGCTTCTAGGCTCCTGAGAGCACCCCTGCACTACCAAGCTATTACTCATACCACACCTTTCAGTCATGTAACCAGGACTGAACACCCACGGTGGAGGTGGGTCCATATTTCTTAAGGATATCCACACCTCCAGGCTGGTTGCTTAGCACAATGCATCAGAGGTTATCTAAGTGCAACTAACTCTGGCCATAACTGCTATACAAATTGTAGCTTGCTACAGATCCCCCACCATACCCCACGGTTAACGGTCCTCACTTCTTGGTGTACTGGAAAGTAGGGTTCAAACAGACACACTACTGATGTGCAACTGACACTACCCCATCATTAACTGGGAACCCAAGTAGATAGCATTCACTCCTTTGATAACCATATTGCCAAGGTGGTGTGGATATCCTTCTATGTGGCCCCCCTAATCTCTAATGGGTTTGTAGCCAAAACGAAGGCAGCCATTGTGCCTCTCTGCTCATGACTTATGAAACACATTAAAGGGTACAACACCCCATTTGGGATGTACCTTATGAGACAACAGCAATGGCTTTAAATACCACAACATTACCACACCAAGAGGAATACTGACCTCTGAAGGATGACGTATGCAGCCCAACTACAGAAACCCCAACTGTACTCATTTGCATACCGCATACGCAGAGGTGATCTCTGCTGAACATACAAGGCCCATGTCCAAAACAGTATTGATGGATATGCTCCACATAAGCAAAAGCCCCTGAGAGCCACATGCTCTGGGATATGTACCTAAATGCAACAATGACTAGGACGTGCTGGAGGGATACATTCCTGACCCAGACACTCACCATGCTTTGGAACATGATTCCTATGTACATCAGGCAGGGACCCTCACTAGCACTCTTCAAGAGACACCTCGATGGGTGGATGGGAGACAGGCATGTACACCAGGGATCACTGCAGTGGCTCTGCTGTACAGAGGTGCAGGAAACTAATGGCTCTGCTGTTCACAGCCACAGGACACTAACCTAGGGAGGTGCTGCAAGTCAAAACACTGTAGCTAGGCTTATGAATGGCCTTGGCCAGACAGCATAGTATCTAACTATGAACCTATGAAGCTATTACATGTCCTTTGTGCATTGATAATTCACTAGCTCTTCCATTTCAATTAGCTATCATGCTGATACACTGTCTGGTGTCTACAAGTCACATGTATCCTCTTATTGTGTATTGGACATGCCAGTAGACATACCTGATGTTTGCATAGCATAACAGTAATGCTATGTAAAATGTTAGACATATCTGCCTACAGTACTGTACATTTCACATTTTTGCCCCAACATCCCACAATGCAAATCATAATTGCACAGCAGGACCACCTTAGACATGTTATTCTCAGTTGTACACCCATACATATGCCTACTGTTACAGTATATCAACATATACTATCCCCTGTTATAGCACGCACTTGTTGGACCAACCCTGCCACTGACAGCGGCTGGAGTGGAATTGTTGTGTTCAAAGTCCTTATATAGCATCCCTTGTGGTGTATGAGGTGTTTACCTTGTGGCCTACAGCAGTACACACAATTTCTATGAGCGTTACTATGCTCAACAATAGATCACTAAATAATACCTTTTCCCACTATATGCATTGCATACACTTTAATTATTACAGAACAGGTACTACATACACTGACATACTGAGTGTTTTACATACCTTATTAGTGTCCTGAGTTGATGGTAATATAAATCCTATTCGTTTTGTGTTGCAATCCTCGTTGTAACGTTTTTCTAGTATGTACATATGGTTTGAATGTATGACAAGCCATCCTTTTATACTTAGATATCAGTAACATGTGGTATCCTGCCACCAATTGGTGTTCCGGAGTAGATGATTACATGCACATCAGCTGCGCAGCTATTCCATTAGCCAATGACATGGCAACAGTGGGGTATAATTGAATACTCCACTTGGGCGTTGTCCCTTTGCTCTACCTTCGAGGAAGTCGGCCTGGATGTGTTGTTTGTGATGAATTGCAACAGCTATATGGAGACACACAGAGATATATTAACTTCATGGCCCCCATGGATTGTGTGTAATAGCTAGAGGATGTAGTTCCTACATGTGAGTCTAGCTGTTATATCAGCCGTCTGATACGGGATTATTGCAACCAAACCCTGTAACATTGGCATCTGTTCCATTGTACAACAGCAACGATTTCACATAGGGCCATAATAGTGCGAGAATTCTGGGGTGACAGATACCTGTCATGGGCACTCCCCATTCTTTGGAACTACATCCCCTGATTACATTATATGGAGCCCCTCATTAACACACCAGGGAATCCTTGCAGAGTGGGTGGGGAACAGTGGTTACACCCCAGGGATCCTGGAATTGGCTCTGCTCCACAGAGGGACAGTTAGTTAATCAATAGGGTGGCAACAGCAGACACATTTTGGCTAGGCTTATGAATGGCCTCTGACAGTTAGGCATGTACCTACCGATGTACCTATGAACCTATACATACAGTGTCAACACATGCTATTAGTTTAATTTACTGTTCAGGTATTGACTTACCTTGTGCCAATAGCAGTTGTGTGTGCAATAGTTGAGGGCTGCCTATGTAGGATGCACACAGTAGACCACCTATACATGACAATTTACAGGTGGTGCCATCCCTTTTACTGTGTGTGCAGGTGGAGAAGTGTGTCAGTCTGTAGGGGCCTACACTGTCAGTGTATGTGCTATACGTTCCCTCTTTGCCAAGGCATGGGCATACTGGGCACACCTCCGTCTGCCTACTGGGGTTGGCACAGGGTGTTCATGGTCTGAATCCCTCTGTGCCTGTGGTGCCCTTGGCAAGTGTGGTGGGCTGTGAGGGCCTTCACCATTATGTTCCTGCTGCAGCTGCTTCTGCAGGATCATATTATGTAGCATGGCACATACTATGAAGATGTAGGCACACGTGCCTGGAGAGTACTGCAAGGCTCCACCAGATATGTCCAAGCAATGGAACTGTGATTTCAGCATCCCAAACACATGTTCTATGATGATTCTGGTTTGTGCGTGTGCCTCATTATGGCGTTCTTGCATGGGTGTGTGTGCATTTCTGATGGGAGTCATCATCCACGGCTCCAGTGCATAACCAGCATCCCCCACAAGGTGGCCATATGGGATGCCCCCCCTGACAAATACCTGGTACAGCTGTGAGGCATGCCAGATGTGGGAGTCGTGGTAGCTTCCAGGGCTGCCAGCACACACATCCATGATAATGCCTTGGGCATTGCACACGACCTGGCAGTTTATGGAGTGGTATCCCTTGCGGTTTATGTAGCACCTACCATGCTCACCAGGTGGTGACTTGATTTATATGTGCGTGCAGTCTATTGCACCCAGTACCTCCGAGTAGTCTGCCATATGGTGGAAGAGGCGCATATTGCTGGCCAACTCCTCCTGAGTTCGGGGGAAGTATATATGCTCATTGGCATGTGGTAACATGACATCCAGGAACTGGTGGAGTACCCTGGATGCTAATGCCTGTGAGATCCTCATGATATCTCCAGTTGGCCTTTGAAAGGTACCTGTGGCTAGTATTCTCAAGCTTACACATACCTTCATGTCCAATGGTATGGGTTCCCCTCTGTTGTTTCTGGCTCTGAGGCATGGCTGGCACAGTTCAACGATTTGCTGTATGATGTCCCTGTCCACCCTGTAACACTCTACTATCTCCAGATCATCTAGCCCCTGGTAGGTTACCCTTGGTCTGAACACTCTTCTCCTCCTCCGGTGCCTGAGGTGGTTGTCAGCATCATCCTCCACACCACCTTCAGTCTCCAACACATGCTGATGAATCAAAGCTATGGCGGCTCCAACCATGTACATTGTAAAAGTTCCCTGTCTGTTTACACTGATGGTGCAGTGTTTGGGAATAGACGAGTGTGTGTGAGGTGCCTTCACACTTTATACTATTGTGCTTTGGAAACTGATGATGTCATGGGGTGTGTATGTATAATCTGAGCTGCAGGGTATCTTACTTATGTGTTTTACCACAGGTATTATTGAGGGGCCTTTGTTGTTGAATTACACTTGGCTGCCATGGATCACCTCTTGCCCTTGCCTTCATTTTTCAAAACAATTCACCTCCCATTGTCAGGCATGCATCCATCAGCCTGCTTTCTTGTTTTGTACTTTCCCAACCCAGGATTGTGTTGTGAAATGTGTTCTATAGCCGATCTACTGCAGGTTTGCTTTGCTCTGCTGTGACAGTTCTCTTTTCTTTGCAATCCGGCACCTCCCCTTTCCTGTTCTGCAGGTTGCTGCTAGCAGCCTTGTTAGCTACCGTCAATGGCCCACTGTGAGTTAATAGGTGTTAATTACTCAGTTGTACTTCAATTACCCTGCTGCAGCATTTCCTTATTGTCTTCCCATAACCTTCCTGTTTCAGCTGTGGTGCGTGCTGCACTCAGCCGTTTATTAGGTTTCGAGCACGTTGTCATCCACATACACATGCACTTTTGGTCACCTTGTGTGCTCTCAGCTAAGCAAAGCTATGGCTACATCCACACACCTAACTTGCGGCTTTACTTAGCAATGGGCAACCTGGATTAGCAATGCTCCAATGTGCTTACAGCTATGGTGATATCATGTATGCCTCCAGGCCACTCCTCAGTGTTATATTGTTATGCCATGTGGTACAGCCTTACGCCGGCAAGGCATTTGCGATTCAATATTACTTGCCTCATTTGCATGGCAATGGCTACTAATTCATAGTTACCACACCGAACACTGTCACAGACCCTTAGCAACTCTTGCACCTTGGTTGTGGTGTAGCATGCATGCCATTGACTATTATGGCGAAATCATGATTTGTGTTACATTGCAGTTTTATGACATCTATATATATTTTCATTGTGTTCCCATTTGCGCACACATACCCTGTGGTCGTACTTTGAGTTAGTGTGGCCATGACATTAAATGTTATTTTTATGTGTTGTGTGTGTTTTTTTATGCCATTGGCTGTATATTTAGTCATTGGCATATGTTAACTTTGCAAATACGTAAGTTTGGTCCGCTTTCATGGCTCCGATGTTCTGTTTGAAAAAATGTAAACCATTTTTTTTGGTTTACATTTCTGTATGCTTACTCTACGCCTGCACCACTTCATGAATTGCTATGTACCTTCATTTGCATGCTGCACTACTGCGCATGGGGTGATTAGCATACATGCGCCGAGAGCTGTGCAGCTCTGGCGTACGCTGGTAGTGCACGTGGAATCGGATCGTACCCGAATCGCTCGGAGGCCATATTTGGCGTGAGAACACCTACGCTACGCCTGCGCCTGGTGCAAGCTTCATGAATCCCGGGATTACTTACAAACATCTGCATAGTAGTGCTATTATTAACAGTACTACAAAAGGTAATGCAACCATTCTAACAAACTGTAGGTGATATCCATCAGTTTTCCTGTGCAATAAAACTTTGTGACATTCTTTCATGTAATAAATATAAACTGATGTAGCCACACACACATACAAATTAAATATATTATATGTTTATCTTAATCTTAAATACTACAAAGGGATGGAATAAAAATGCCTATGTAGTACAAAGTGTAAATATTAAAAAATATTATAATGGGGAACAAATCATCTGACTTTAATAGAAAACATGGAAAAGAAGCCCAGTAGACTATAACACAGAATACAATATGCACGAAAAAACAGAATTATGCATTAAAAAAAAAACATTACACAAATAAACAGCACGGAAATCAACTAAACATTTTCTAAATACACTACTGCAGACTACTACAACATTAAAATAAACAAATAAATAACTAAATACATCCATTTACTTCAGTCGAAAATAAGGAGATTACTAAAACTATAAAACACCACAATACACAGCACTACAGCACCAGCACATGAAAGATCCAGTACATAAAGTAAAAAAAGTTACACAACTAAAAACATTAAGTATTACACAACAATTGAAGCAAAAAAAAAAAAAAAAAAAGAAAAAAACACACACACATACACAGTCTCACAGAGACCTGGGCAGTCACAAACATCATTACACACATACACACACACACGTGCATGCACGCGCGCACACACACACACACACACACACACACACACACACACACACACACACACACACACACACACACACACACACACACACACACACACACACACATACACACACAGCCTTGCATTACTTCCCTTCTGCAGTGCACATAGACCTGCCGCTGTCATAAACAAGATAAAACTACTGCAGTTACTCCTCACTACTCTATTCCTAAATATCATGCTACAGTTTTCTTTGTATTGCATTGTACAACTGGTTCCCAAGGCTGCTGCATTTACATGCTGAGATATCTGGTAAACGTCTGTAACACTACTTGCTGGAGTTTTATACTGCTGTAGTGACATAGCAGTCTTTGATTCACAACTACAAGTGCAAACTACTGCAACTCTGATAATACTACAAAGCCCAAATAAATAAAGAAATGCATGCATACATACATAAATATGTAAAATGTCAGCATAGAGGGATAAACAGGAAACCTACAGTGTGTGATCACAGCACATCGGGGATCAGGGAATTGTGCAATTCCATACTGTAGTGCAATCTTGGAATTAGTATTATTTAGCAGGGGGTGGGGATATGCAGCCCCCCCCCCACGTGGGGGATGCAGGGGTTCTTCCCACAGCAAACAAAGCTGTGTTTGCTTTTTTTCATTTTCAGAGTTTTAAATGTCGGTGTTTTGTCACATGACATTCAAAATTTTCAATAAAAAGACACAATTCCACTTTATGTAGATAGGAAGACAGACATATGCACCTCTGATTAATATGCTGATATTCAACAATCCAATATTTAGTAGAAAATGATATTTTTCACTCCAGAGTGCCATGTGGGCTAAACAAAATTTACCCCTCAGATATGTATAGCTGTTTGAAAACAGGCCTAGACTTTCTAGTCTAGATGGATACGATTTATCGGGTTTATATTAGAACACCGAACTTTTAAAATGTTGAGTGTTCTAATATCGACCCGTTTTCAGCGAACGTTGAAAATATCAAAGAAACAGAAAACCAAATTTTTTCCTAGGGAAAGAATTCAGTTGTCAGTTTCTGTTGCTTCGGTATTTTCAGTGCTGTGGTGGAAAGTTACAGGTCAGGTTCAGGTAAGTGTGCGATGGTGTGGACGTGAGAGTTAGGGTGGGGTAGGTGAGTTAGGGTTAGGGCGCGGGTGAGGTGACTGTGTGATAGTGACGGACCTTAGGGTTAGGGTTTGGGTTAAGGTAAGTGGATAGTTAGTGGTGTATGTATAGTTTAGTATAGGGTTAGATGTAAGAGTTTAGGTGTATGTGTGTGGCATGCTGTTTGGTGTGCTTGTGTTGTGTGTCTGTGTTTTGGAACAGCAAATTTTTTCCCTAGGAAAAAATTTGCTGTTCTGTATGTTCGATGTTTTAAAATTTCGATTAATAGGATTTGATATTAGAACACTCGAAATTTTGAAAGTTCGGTGTTCTAATATAGACCCTATTTATCTCTGCAAGTAATGATACACCTTGTAAATTTTTGTTGAATATCTTCTAAACCAGTAGATCAACTTTCTTGTAGCAGGAAAAGAACATGTTGTACTCAGTGATGGGTCAAGCATATGTTTGGAACAGCCTGAAAAGGCAGTCATTATTTCTTTTTGTAAGCTCTTAAAAATTAAGACAATAACTTTTAATGCCTTAGCTTTAACTTTTAAGGCATTAGTCCTATACTTGAAATTACTATAATCCTTATATTCTGCCAATTTCTGTAACTCATGGGGATGTAAGTTTATCTGATACTCGACAATTGGTTTCCCATAATGCAAAGTAGCACATTTATAGCACATTTATCCTTATTAACATTTAGCTCTATTAAGTCTAATCATCCAGCCACCAAACACATGTAAGTTTTGAAGCTGTCAGTATCCTCTGTTGATGTAATAACACAACCTAGTTTAATATCATTCACATACTTTGCTATCCGAACATTACATATCTAAGATATAAATACAAATGCTAGGTTGAACAATACTGGACCTAAAACTGAGCCCTGGGAGACCCCTTTGTTCACTTCAAGTGAGCTAGATGTGAAATGTCCTATCCTTGCTCTCTGCAATCTACCACAAAGCCAGTTAGCCATCCAATGAACAATGTGTGGGTCTACTTTGTGTTTCAGCATATCATCATTGATAGCAGAATGAGGAAAACTGTCAAAACCCTTAGACAAATCTAAATATACCACCACTACAGCATGCCCATATCTAGGGCAATAGTCACTGGGTTATAAAACTCAATTAAATTAGTGAACATAGAACATTTTTTGTTAAACCATGTTGAGAGAGGTCCATTAGACATTCTTGAAAGTCTTAATTAAGAAAGGAAAGTAGACACTTATCAAAACTCTTCCCCATCAGTGAAGTAAGACTGACAGGTCTATAATTATTTATATTGTCTGTTGGAGCCCCCTTATGAATTGGAATTATGTCCACAAGTTTCCCAATAGCAGGAACAGTGCCAGAATATAACAGGTTATTAAAGAATCAACTGTGTCAGAATACAAGAGGTTATTAAAGAATTAAGTAATGGTAGCCAAAATATATTTTCTGCAGTATGCCCAGAAAATGCTTAAAATATTATCAGATTCCATACCACTAACCTGTTTAATATGGTTCAAAGATGCTCACACAAGGGTCAAATTGTAAACTGAGAACATACAATTGTCTTCTATTAAAATGTTATCAGAAACATTACCAAGCAATGTAGAATCATCTGCCAAGAAGTGCTCATTGAGCAAATTCGCCAATAATTTTTCAGCATTCAACACCTTGAACAGAAATTGGTCTGAAAGATTTACCGATGTAACTAATGTAAGAATAACATTTCTTAGAGCAAGGGCTACTAACTAAACTATCTTCAAATTTACTTTTTGCTACTCTCAAAGAGGCATTTAACCTTCTGGAGACTAAAATATAGGCCCATTTTAAATAATTTGTCTTGAACCTCTTCCAGAGACTAAATTCTTCTTCTTGTTTCTCAGAAGTTTAGTATGACCAGTATTCCACCATGGAGGCTCAGTCCTCAGTAAAGTGCTAGTTATTGTTTTCTTATATCCAGACAAAAGAACTTCACACATGTTTTCAAGGGCCTGCCATTTATTCAAAACATTATTTGCCTCAGAGGAATTCAAGTCCATATAATTTATTTGATTAATAATATTCAGATCAGACAGTTTCCCCTCTTCTCTATAAATAAACAAATCACAATTAGCCCTTTAGAGTTCATTTAGAACAGATCCCATTGCAGTTTCTTGACATAAACTCTGATTGTCTGCATTGGTTGCATCTTCTTTTAGTTCTGTCATTTGTCAAATGTGAGTCCTCACCACATGAATAACACAGTTTGGGCTAAACATTGTACATATCCATTTTTGATACCACCTTCAATATTTATTACACATGGAATATGTTACACATCAGTTTTTTTTTCCAGATAGTGTTACTTACACTTCTCAGCCCTCATTTAATACATTTCTGTTTCAACCACATTTTGAACAGAGTAGAGTTGTTTATGCATGGCTAGGAAATAATTTTGATGTTCAGTTCATGAACTGTACTAAAAATATGTTTCTCATTAAGTTAACAGTTCCCGTAAATACATAGTCATTCCAATTGAATGATCGCCTTTTACTTTCAATTTTAGTCAGGAAATGCTGCATTAAGACAGACGTTTCAAAAGTGAGGTTGCAATTACATTTATTGTCTAACTGAATTAAGGAATATACAACTAATACTATAACCCCCAATGGTTCAATAATTCTGTCCCATATGAAATATCCATCAGCAGTAATGTCTTTTTTATTAGGCATCCTCATCATTGGTCGTCTTTCCTTATTTGTTTCTCCATCTTTTTTTCAACCATTACTGTTACATCCAAATAGCTGTGCTTGATCTTCTGCATACCATCAGTCTCCTGCTTGTGTCAGCATAGATCAATGTTTTGCTCCCATCGGTATTTACATCTGTCTCATCTGTCTCCTCCGATCCATACTGTTCCCTTTGCACACTATCCCCCTTCATCTCACCACACAGTTCTACTATTTCTGATTATGAAAGTGCTACATAATTAAGATCCACTCCACTGATCACTTTTTCCAAAATCTGCATTTATAATCCCTCATTGTTGATACTAGTAACCACAATTTCAGACTGAATGTCAAAGGAATGTATCAGTTTCACTTCCCTGATATTTCCTTGTTACTTGTCTGTGCTCTTTGACTGTTGTTCCTTCTGCCTCTATCTTCTTGCAGAAAAGCCTGACATAAAAAAAAAAACAGATACATTATCCTTGTTCCTTTACTAAATTACAGTAAGCCGGTATGAATATATCTCTGGGTCTACCCTGAAAAGAGACCACTGGCCTAGTAGGATTCTAGTCGACAAAGGTTAAAGAAAATAAATCAAGAAACCACCAAAGGGTTCATTAATAAAGCACCTCTTAATAACCAATAAAATATATATAAACTCAAAAAGAGGTAACAAACACGATCAATGAAGCAACCAACAAAGAGACTTTATTAAAATAAAAAAGTGAGTGCTTTCGCATCTCTCAGACGCGTCCTCAGACTTTTACTAATACAACAGCATTTACCCTGCCTTTTATACACTTGAATTCACCAATCAGAAGTTCTAAATAATTAAATATGCAAGTAAACTAATAATAAAACCTCCTTTTGCTAAATATGCACTCTTAAAAACAGTCATTTATATCTAAAAAACATGTGTGTGTGTGTGTGTGTGTGTGTGTGTGTGTGTGTGTGTGTGTGTGTGTGTATACCATAACTGTAGTTAATATATGCAATTATATATAATAACTAGAACTTAACAGGCAAATAAACTACATTATTTCTAAAATAGTATGCATTTGTAACCTATAAATGGCAGTATAAATCACTTAAAAACATGCATCAAGTCATATGCATGTTACTTTAAAGTTTTAATTGAATTTGGATCACATGGTCTTAATAAACTATTTAAATATGTACTAACTTATTTAGACATTTTTAACCTGAAGAAACATCGTATGCAAAAGTTTTAACTTGCAATTAAATTCAATTGTTTTATTCTACTGCGTTTCTAGATATATTTATTCTGTTTTTGCTTGTCATATATGAGGCATCTGGATTTATCGTTAAGTAATGCTTTACTGTTATATGGCATCTAGGTCCAAGGGAGTCATTGTACTCAGTATTCATCAGATCTATCATTGGAATGCAATTGCAATTGCCCCCTTTGGTATATACCTAGTCAGGCATCTCCAACAATTGGAATATCTACAGTGGTTCCTCACTAAAAGAATACAGGGTGTAAATAACATGTTCTATGCAGACAACCTCATGGCCCTATCCCTGTATTTTGTCACCTACAGGCTGTTGAGAGGAGATCTATGCCTGGCATACAGGGCATTGTTAGACCCCACTCTGATGGACCTCCTGCATATCCTCAAAACAAACAGCACCAGAATTACATGTTCTAAAGACTTAAACCTTGCCTGTGATATAAATAGCACCTGTTGGAGAGACAGGTATTTATCCCAGAGACTACCCAGTCTCTGGAACAAACTCCCTAGCCATGTGAAGCAGAGCTCCTCCCTAACCCAATTCAAGTGTAACTTAGGCAATTGGATGGGGAATAGGAAATTCATACCTGGTTTGACACCTATGTTTCTGATGAACACAGGCAGTCTGTAAATGTTCATCTCCCAAGCCCCTGCTTACACTTACGAAGGGTACCAGAACTTCTCAAAGATTTGTGATGCATGGCTAGGCTTAAAAGGACCCTTGTGGTCATTAGCCTAGTAAACACCTATGAACCTATGAACCTATGAACCTATGAACAGCCCCTACTATGCGGCATGACCTCAAATCAATTTTTAACTGGAGTTTCCACAATACATTTACTATAAACAAGCAATGTGCAGTAATCCTATTTGAGACAACTAAATAGCCTCAAACATTCACAAAATATTAATCCTAACACTTTTGGAGTCAATTTGCCAAATGTTAATGAAAAAAGACATATAGCCATACTGCTCGAAAGCAACTTGTCCTTTTACTCACATTCTGGTCACATAACCTCTAAAGTTGGGTCTCAATTGAATGCGACATAAAATATTTCCCACATCCTTATTTATGAAGCATGATATGCAACTGTAATTAACACATTAATCCCTAGACTAGAACATGTGCTACCAGTCATAGCCACTATATCTGTGCACGACAGCTAGCTGGTACAAACATCAGAAAACAACACTTCGTTATCCAGCAGTAATATGCATCACCGCCTTATCATTCAGAAAGCTAATGGCTCCCTATTACTGCCAGGGAGTAACTGCTTACTAAATTCATTCACTTTCAGATGTTTTAGATGCAGCAATTCCCCAACACTGGTGAATAAAAAAAAAACACTGTATAAAATATTATACTCCTTAAGAAGGTCTAATAGCCTTAAACTAAAAAGACTATAGCATCCCTAAGTATTTATGAAAAATCATAAAAATTGCACCAGCTACATGGAACTCTCTTCCTAATGAACGCACAGCTATACAAACAATTCACACTTTCGAGAATGAGTTTAAGAAGCATTTACACAATGTAAATGAATGTGCTTGCTTTAGAGGCATAGGTTAATTGACTCATTCACACGATTATCGAGAAGATTTGCTTCTTATCTGTTCTTGTAATATTGGTTATAATGCTTTATTCTAGCTTTATGGAGGTTATTATGTACAGACATTTAATAACATGTCATATTAACATGACTGTTTTGCATATTTATTATTGCTTTTCATGTTTAACCATCCTATGTACTTGTCAATCTGTCTGTATCACTTATATAGTTTCATGAGTCATTTGTTTTCATTGTATCTTCACTTGTATGCTTTATCGTCATAGGCTACATTTATTATGGGTACTATTTTATGCTCTGCACTGATCATTGGTTTATCTGTATGGTATTTTATGCCTAGGCTTAGTCTGAAATAAGTTAATTTGGGATCAGCATTCTATTCCTGTTAAATTTAAATAAGTACTCTTCTCTATCCATTTACTTAGGCAATGGCTCTAAAGGGTCTTACACTAGCCCACTCACTCATTTAACAAATAAATAAACAAACAAGTATTTCTGTATTTCTTCTTTCTGCTATCATTACATCTCTAGACTACTGACCTAGACCAGTACTAAGTCACAGCAGAGTTAAAATGCCCTGCAGCAACTGGTGACCAAATAAGGGCAAAGAATGCTTGGTACTTACATATTATCACAACCAGGTTCCAAATGTGTGTAAATAATGCTGCCAAAATGTAAAACCGCATCACTTCTGAAATTATTTTCTTCAGTTAATGTTTATGTGGCGATACTCTGAAAGACATATTCTAAAAGGATGCTGGCAATGCTCACTTTCGTGAACAAATAAATAATTACAAGTAAACACAGGAAATGCAATATATCTTAACACCTATTTCACTTTTAACTAACATCTTATATAGAAATGTAATTAAAGAGATACATTTAAAACAGTATAATATGAACATAAAAACATATTCCCTTAGAAATCACACAGCAGACAGACAAATACACAGGTACTGTTTGTTCGTTGTGGTTTCCTGATTTATCACGGCTGTTAAATAACTTCTTCAAAAGAGTAACATTTTAAGTTGCTTCTGTTGTGGCTGTTTTAACATGTGAGAAAAGTATTCATATGGCAAGTATAGGTTTAAACTACTTTCAACCCATAACATCAACTTGCTGAAAGTTCATTTCAAAGTGTAATATTTTTGTAGAGGGACAAGGTGTAAAACGATCACAGAAGAGAAATTAATGATCTGTATCAGCTGGCGCTCTGTAAGTTAAATGAAAACAAATAGAAGGAATGAAAGCACTTCCTACCAAACTATATTTGGGGAATGACTCTACAACAGACAGCATTCAGCCACTAACTCTTCAAACGTGCTTGGTTCTGGCTCTGAATATTGGGCATTTCAGCCCAGATTTGACAAAGTATTCCATGATGTTATCGATAAACATTTTGAAGATTTTGGTTTAAATTGCATCAATAGTGGAGAAATCATTCTTTCTAACTGCAACACTTGACAACACCACAATGTTTTACTGATTTTATATCAGTCCATCTAAAACTGGCCTATGAAGACACATTTTGAACCTGGTTGCAATAATACGTAAGTACCGAATGCCCAAGACGGTGATGGCCTATCAATGCTTAAATAATGTCCTAGCCCAGGAGTTATATCATTACAGGAATGAACACTGTCAGGTGTTTCACTGATAGATCCTTCTGGAACTGATAAACATGTTTGCACTCTTGTGGGCAAGAGAAGTATGTAGACCAACCAATTTCAACAAAACATGAAGCCAGTTAATGATGTGTATCTGAAAGTAAAGGCTGGCTTATAAAAACATAGAGCAGGCTAATGGCCACATTCCTTACCAGAAAAGCTAGCAAATGTAATCTAGTTTTCTGGCAAAGACTATGCCTGTATGAAATTGGCAGCTAACATTTTAGTATGGATGTTGATTGAGGTAACAGCCACCGCAGTGCCCTCTGTGCTCACTGTTTTCAAAGATAGATTTTTCTAGTGGAGGTCTGTGAGACTCTAGGTTTATGATGAAAATAATGCTAAATTCATGAGTCAGGTCAGCTGACTTCAAGGTGGAAAATTCATGACAGACAATTTTTCTCTAAAAAGTACCAATGAGCATTTAATTTTAGGTAATTTAGAGTACTTCCATGACAACAAAGCTGGTTCCCTGCATAGATGAATGCATTAATGTCAGTCACTGGTCTCTGGGGAGTAAGCATAGTACAGGAAATTGATAATCCATGCCTAATCGTAAATATTATTCAAAAAGTTATGTCATTTCAGAACATAAAATACCTGTCTTTGCTTCTGTTGTACAGTAATACAGCCCTGATTATGGTTCAGGTGACCCATGTTTGTTTAATTACTTGTGGACTTGATAGTACAGTCAGGGAGGAAATGTATGCCTATCCTGGGGTGGGCAGGTATATGTCTGGTTGAAGGCATGTCACTTCTGTAGTCCTGAGAGATCAGGACTATTAATGAGAGCTAGGCTAATACATATGAATGGTCTAGCAGCATCACTGTCTTTGGGGCTAGGTTGGGGACATAGTAGAAGCCATGACTCATGGGAGGCTTTGCATCATGATGATAACAGTGTGTAGTAGGGTATAACTGTATTAAGGTAAAAAATTAAAACACACACAGACATACATACACACAGAGACAGACACATAAACACACACACACACACACACACACACACACACACACACACACACACACACACACACACACACACACACACACACACACACACAAAACACACACACACACAAACATACACAAAGCATGCACACATATCCTTAGGCAATTATGGTGGGGTTCTGCTTCCCTTGGTGCAAACATTGTGTTGTTTTTATTTTAGCTGAATAAAGCTGTTAATTTAATTTATGAGTGGCTGACTATGTTTCCTGGGTGCCTTGGACTACTTATAGGATTATTTGGTACCTTTGGCATTTTATTGTGAGTTTTATATGTCTAGCAGTACTGGAGCATGGGGCAGTGGAAGGGACTACAGTTGCCATTTCTGTCTGAGCTCTGCTGTACTTTATCCACAAGCTTCAAAGGACTGTTGTATGGTGTAAAGTCCCATGGTGGTTGTGGTGGCCAAGACCACTCATGACAGGCAAGAGAACTCATGACAGGTACCATGCCATTGAAAGAGGAGAACAACACAGAATTTAACAATAATGAGATTGCTAAGAAATAGAAAGGAAAGTAAAATACCTGAAACAGGACAAATAAAGCAGAAAAAGGAATAAGATATAAAATAGACAACTCGGAATTTATAATGTGTGATGATATAACTGTTGCTAACTGAGATAATTATCTAGAAACTCATCTTTAAGAGAAGGATATTGTGGAATAGAATGCACAGGTAATGCAAACATTGTAAATACAGCTGAATGGATAAACAAAGTAACATGAGTATAATAAAAATGTAGATATTTAGAACATCTTTTGAACTTCTTCCATATTTTGACAGAATGATAACTTTAGTGTCCAAAGAATTGTCTATATAAACCCTGTGTGATTACAACCAAAAATGAAGAACTGCATGTGTACATGAAGATCCTAGTGACTACATTGCAGCCATAGAAGTGCTAATACTAAGTCTGGAGAAAAGATTATAAGGAAGAGTTAGTATCACAAATGCAACAACAGGTGATATTAAGAAGTATAATTTTGCACTTTTAAAATAACTGCAAGAGTTGCATTTTGGTTCAATGAAAATGCAGTGAACCAAGACTGCTATGAGAAACAAATGTTTCCATTTTACAGTGGGAACCCAAAGAGATGCAAGGAGTAGGCAAAATTGGGGAAAGTCCTTGCAGAGGATGGTGCTGAGGACACAACTATGAAGAAAGGGACAGAACACACTTAGTACACTTACAGGTTAAGACACCTGCCTTTAAATACTAACTGGAAGAGATGTAGTTAGCTATGCCAGTGCGTGGTGCTAAACCCTGATCTGGCACCTCTCAACTCTAAGCTGAGGAGCAAAAAACACAAAGTTCTCTGCCCCCCTCCCCCCCCCCCCAGAATTAAGGAGAAAAAAAAGCACTTATTTTTTAAATTGTAGCAACTGCTTGCTGTATTTGTAGCAAGTAGTTACCACAGTTTATGTTATGCACAGAGTGCTGCCGAAGCCCTTCAGTTCTACAAAAATGCTCTCATTTTGTTTTAAACTGCAGCAAACTATTTACTACAAAGTAGTAAGCAGCTGATACAGTTTATGTCACACATGGAGCTCTAAACACTTGAGTCCTGACAAAAAAATCCAATACCAACATATGCATGCAATTAAGGCACTGCACTGCATGCTGATCAGTATCTGCCAGTCACACCCCTAGTACTATGTGCCAGGAGTGGTTATCTGTCTTGTCCCACTTTAACTATGCAACTGCTAACCAGAAATATCCCATCAGCAGTGAAACCATAATCTGCAGAGAATGCAGGAACTTACATAGTCCTGTAACCTTCTGATACTCTAAAGCTATAAATAACATTTGAACAGACTGGGGAAAAAAGGAGAGACAGTAGAACATAACTTACTGATGCAACTGCATAGAAACATCATGTTGAGACACATCCTAGGTAAAGAGTTGGGAATAAAAACAACTAAGACTTAATTATCAGGCATATTCTATTAGCTAGTGGCCTATTTAGCTAAAGAGAAGGGGGTTTATTATGCTAAAAGGCCAGTGTTTTTTTTCACAGAAAGCCATTTGGACTATGTTAGTATCACTGTGTCAATAAATAAATGATCCCCCCATAACAGGTAATGAAGGATCAAATTATTATCCTATTGAAATCACCCTGGAACCATCAATACTAATACTAATCTCAGACTGTATCACCAGATTCACATTGGTAGTCTTTTTAGATGTGCAGACATGGAAGGTATTGCCCGAGATACTGGAGGAAATTATTATGAATCACTGCATCAACATCATGAACATCATGTATGTACTGAACACCATAGGTAATATGGGTAAATACTGCAGGCTATTTCCCACAGAAAGGTAGACTACTTCAAATATTTAACATTATTTTAAAGCAAGGCTGTGGGAGGTGATTAAGTAGAAGGGGAACATTTGGGGATCATTTCTTTCCTATGTTTTGTTTCTCATGCTAATGGCCCCACAGCCTCTTGATGGGGTTTTCTCATTTGACCTCTTGTATATCTGTCACATAGTACAGCTATTGAATGATAATAAGGAAGTCTGGGAAGAGCAAAGTAACTCATACAGAACTATGTTGGAGCATATACGGTATCATAGATGCAGGAGAGGCTTGACTTTGTATTTCATTTTTGTGACTTAATATAGGGGAAGGGAAAAGGAGCCTTAGGCACATACTTATAATAAAATTGCTCAGCAATAACTAGACTAAAAACTTCTCCAAGGCAAATTACAACCTCTTACATGACAGCATAAGTAGCTTTATAGCCCTTCTCTCCACTGATGGAACAGACACCTATGCTGAGTTATACACCAATGCTTTATACGACTTCGCTGTACGTGATAGAACCAAAGCAAGATCTTCAAGGAAAAACAAACCTGTCTAGTGGACAACTGCCATTACCAACAATAGGCTATACAATAGGAGAAAGAAACTGCTGTCTAAGAGTAGGAAGGAACAGTCTCAAAACTGGAAATACTCCCTCCTCAACTTAAACAAGCAAATAAGACTCCTAGTGTAGTCCTCCAATGCTAACTATGAATCACTTTCCCTAACTAAGGATAACCACAAGGCATTCTTTAATTACATCCATAACCTCAAAGGTAAGGCCCAGATTTGCACTAAACTCATAGTTAATAGTACTACATATACAGAACATGTGACTATAGCAATCCTGATGGTTGACAGGTTCAGTGAAAACATCACTCTCCTACCCCCACCACATATACCCAAAGCATCCCTAAAACATATTCTCCACCTAGTATATTCAAGGAGCAGGTCTTAAACACCCACTCCAAGGCCAAAAACAGAGCCTCTATGGGACCAAATATCCTAGGCTGTGTTCTACAAAGGTTAAAACAGGAATTAGCATTATTACTGGGCATACTTTTCAGTCACAGCCTAAGCACTGGCTTCATCCCAACAGAATGGAAAACAGCTACCGTCATCCCTTTGCATAAAGGGGGGGTGCATCCACAGACCCTGGGAACTATAGACCCATTAGCCTGACCAGCCTTATCTGCAAGGCCATGGAATGAATCATCATGGACCTTATTAACAAAGATATAGGAAGTCTCCAAATGCACGACTCCACCCAGAATGGCTTTGTTAAGGGGAGATCATGCCTGTTAAACATGGTGGACTTCTTTGAGACAGTCACTAAAGCCCTAGATGAGGGCAGATCTGGTCATACAGCCTAACTAGACTTAGCCAAGGCCTTTAACACAGTCTTCCACTCAGGCATCATTGATAAACTCACCCAGCTGAGCATTAACCTATATATTATCAGTTGGTTGCAAACTGGCTCACTAACAGAACTCATGCAGTCAAAATAGAGAACTCCACCTCATCCAGCAGACCTGTAACCAGTGGTGTTCCACAGAGATCAGTTCTGGGACCCCTACTATTCAGAATCTACTTTTTGAAAGGACTGTGGCTGACAAAGTTTGCTGATGACTGCAAACTGGGAGCGATAATTCAAACCCCTAGAGATGTCGATATCCTGCAAGAAGGTCTTACGCAGACTAATGACTGGTGCCAAAGTCATGGACTTCAACTTCATGCAAAAAAATGCATTATCATTCCCTTCATTGAGGAATGCAGCCCTAAGCACACAGTCAGTGGGGAGAGATCTGGGCACACAGGTCGATTATAACCCTATAACAACAAAGAAAATTCAGGGTCTTCAAGATCTGTCTTATGCAGAGAGACTGAAGTCATTCTCACTTTATTCTGTGTCATACAGACTGCTCAGAGGTGGCCTGTGCCTTCATATAGAGCAATCTCTGATCCAGCATTAATGGAAATGCTGCACATTCGCAAGTCAAATGGCACACAGGTCACTTGCTCAAAGGACTTTAACCTTTGATGTGACATCAACAGAACTTGCTGGAGAGACATATTTGTCTCACAGAGGTTGACCCCCCTTTGGATCAAGCTTCCTAATCATGTTAAACCTAGCCCCTCATTGGCCCTATTTAAGTGTAATTTGGATGACTGGATGGGTAACCAGACATTCACCCCAGGGTTCCACCTGTGTCCCTCTTGGACAGGGGTAATAGGTGCTGATTTTAGTGTCTGCTTGAACCAGACACTCTTGGGAATATGGATTGAACTTGGCTAGGCTTGTAAGGGCCCTGGGGTCATTAGCCTAGTAACCTCCTATGATCCTATATTCCTATAAAATAAAAGAGTTTCACCTGCAACAATGGATAATTCTACCACAAGAACATAAATTGTTAGTCACCAAGCAAAATCCTCACCATCCCCCTTTTTTCATATTTCTGCAAGGGGTCAGCGTGATCCGTCAATGTCACCAATTCTTGATTCCTAGACACTCCACTACCTTCTTTGACAGTTATGGCTGACTGTTGCAGGACCTCTGTCATGCAATCCATCCATCTATTGGCTGACATCCTCATTTCCTCCTGCCTTGCTCATGACTCTTACACATCCTCTTTACAAATCATCTTCTCCTTCCTTCAAAATGTGACTGAATCACTGTAATTAAGGTAAGGCCAATCTATAACACCAAATGGGATAGATTATTTTGAGAAGAAAAAGAAAAACTGGCTAGGCTTAAAATGGCTCACAAGGGCAGCTAGCCAAGTACTTTACCTATAAACCTATAAGATATTTATGCAGGGAAAAAGCAGATGGAGACCTGCTCACCCCACCCAAAAATCCTCTAACTGATATCTGCTGTCTTAACAGTTGCTCATCAGTGGGAAATGGACAACCACCAGGTTTACTGAACATGGTTTTGAATGTAACCTGTTCATGATATTTTGCCTCACATCATTAGTCATCCATCAAACAGCTCTCCTCTGCAATATTTGGCGTATTGAAAGACAAGCTTCTGCAGGCCTACTGCTATTATTTTGTACCTTATTTAGATGTGGTCATCCACATTCGAGTCTGGGCATCACATTTTATGTAGGTATAGTCAGTACACAGCTCACTTAGCAAGGACAGACTAATGGCAAATCTGACTGAGTATGTCATTAGGTTAGAGGCGATCCATTATTTGGGATACACTGCGTGTTTTGGATTAGTGAATCCACAAGTGGAGAAGATGAATATCATGCAGTGCTACCCTAAGCTGGGGACCGAGACTCAGGTATGGATCTTCCACTCTCTGGCTGTTGTTATCACTGCTTTAGACTGTACTTTTCCTGGATTGGCTGCACCATTTATGGATTTGACAAAGGGTCAGTGCTGTAATCATGTGAAACTGCTTACATCATGTGTCCATACGACATTGAGATTACAGGATGCCAAACTGCATATGGTCAAGACCATATGATCAAAGTTGTGTAAAGTCAAAAAGTAAACAGCAAGAAAAGACTGTGTTTTTGAAGGGAAGGCCCTCTGCACCCCCCAGATCCCCTGCAAATTATATATATATATATATATATATATATATATATATATATATATATATATATATATATATATATATATATATATATATATATATATATATATATATATATATATACCAACTCCAGGATTGTACTACAGTGAGGAAAGGGTAAATTACCTAGTCCCCATTGTACCATGATCTCCATGGAAAACTGACTTTTCGGAAAGCCTGTCACATGGTCTAAACCATATTAAGCTTGACTTTTGGAAAAGTCAGTCTTGTGAGATGAACCCCTTGTATGACAGA
>NC_056732.1:739467964-739495464 GCF_019279795.1 Protopterus annectens
AAAATATTTTGTCATTTTAATTTGTTTATTGAGGTAGCACACTAAGTGATTGACAGTGACCATTTGCAGACGCAGTCCAGTTGAGATAAAAGAAATACCCACAGGCTATACAATATCAGTAGTGGATACACCGTTAGATAGTAATGCAGCTCTGAATAATTAACATAACTTAATGATAAAGAACACAATCAGAAGGTGTAACTACACTAAGTGATATACAGTATATACAATATGTAATATGCATAAGTGGAAAAATTGATGAGATCTTGTGGAGATGAAAATGAACGTAAGTTTTTAGAAATGGTTTAGTGAATTAATGTGGGGTATAGCAGTAGAGATGATGGAGGGATGTACGGTTTAGTGGAGAATAGCATCAGTTTAAGATGATAGGGTTAAATTACATGTCCTTTGTGGGGACACAAGCATGTGGCTTGAAACTGGAGATATGAAACAAGTGCGTTTCTGATATACATCAACCACAGTGAAAAAAAAAGACAACAGCAAACCACAAATCCAAAAGTAGAATCCCAAAAATCTTTTATTATAAAAAAACAATAAAAAGCTTCCAAAAGGTCTCTAGCGCCTCGGCTTAAACAGCCTTTTCAGAGTATAAAATTTTACTAAAAATCTACTGCTTATATATAAATATACTAATTACATAAACATCCATTGTACTAATCAATCAAACAATTAAATTAACATCCTCCAATTACTTTACATATTTAACCCTTTGGGAGACAATGTATTAAACTTTAAAATAAAAATAGATTATTTCTGAAGCAGTTTATTTTTTTATATTAACTTCATCAAATGGTCAATATGCATTTTTTCTAAAACTGTTGCCTGAAGTCCCTCAACACTACTATTATGATAAATTTTGAAATGCATAGCCACTGGACTCACTGTTTTACATTTTTTATATCCCTAATATGTTCGTTTGTTTTTGTTGCAAATGCCCTTTTACTCTCACCGATATAAAACTTTCCACATGGGCACTTAAGTGCATAAATCACTCCTACACTGTCATACCTAAAGTTCCCCTGAACCTCATACTTCTTTCCATTAATTTTAAAAATATTCCCAACCACAAAACTACAACAGGAACATTTTCTACAAGGGATCATTCCCTTAAACCTAATCTCCCTGCTCATCCCTTCCATTGGTGCAACAGGTTTTCCATGAACCAACATATCACCAATATTTCAACCCATTTATAGAAGATATGTGGTTTTCTCTCTAACATTTTCATAACGTCTTTATGTTGCACCAAAAAACCCCAATAAAAATTTACTAACTCTATCAACTCCATATTTGTTCTTTTCCAGCCTTCTTAAACAGACTGAGATTCCCTTATTTAATGTTTCGAATATTTGTCTTATCAATCATACTCAACTAATTTACACTCTCCAATAGTATCTTACTATCATAATCTCTCTACTGAACATTCCAATTGTTTCTTGTAGCTCGCTATCAAACTGCCGGTCCAAATTTCAGACCATAATTCAACACAAACATTTCCTCTTCTGTAAAAACATTTCCAGATACATTAATAACGTAACTGGATTTATCATTAAACACATCAATGACAGTAATGTCTTCAACCTGAATAGGTAAATTAATGCCATTTACCTCATTTTGAGTATTGAAAAAAATTGTCCTTCTTTAAATGTCGCTGTATTATCTTCATTATAACCCCTCAAACACTTCCAAGTATATTCTGCCTGCTGATTCCCCCTACGGAAGATTTGCTATAAATTATCTCGATTACACACCTGAGGCAAAGTTAAAAAGTGGGAAGCCTCCTCATTCTCCCATTCCATGGATGTAGCTGCATTATCTGCCAAGATGAAGGAAACACCATGTTGGTTACTGTTCCCTTCCTGTTGCTGGAATCTAATCTGATTACATTGCTTCTGTTAATTCATTCTCCACATGAAGGCCCTATCATGTTCATAATCATATAAATCAAGATTACATTTATTTTTCTTTCTCTTAATACTATCTTTCTCAAAAACAGATAATTCATCATTCATGTCACTGAGGAAAAATTTCCAAACAGGAGTCACTAGTTCTAACTAATATGTCAGAACACATAGATTTAATATCCTCCTTAATGTTTTGGATTTTAAGCAAGTTTCTTTAAATTAATATACTGAAACACTCCAAACTACATTTTTGTGCTGCAGGAACCCACCATACCTGGAACCTTTTTTATCATTTTCATCAGCTACATCGAAAGGAGTGGATGGACTTTTGATAGCTCTAAGCCCTCTATGGGTAATTTCAGGTTCTAACTATTGTTGCAGACTCTGTACATTAAAATGTACTGATGCTGTTTTATAAACGTTCAAGTTTTTCAAACAGTTCCTTAATTTCTGGCAACTAGCATAGCCCCACCGATCTAAAGGGATTTTGTTTAAAGTAATCCTTGCAATATGCATATATTGTTCATATGCTTGGTCCAAGTATATAGATTATAGTTAACAACAGGGCATTTATGCCGCTCGCATAGAGTTTAGTTTATCTAATATTAGGAAGGAGATGCAGTATTATATAACTGTTGCTCATGGTATTTGAACCCATAACCTCTGACTATAGTTTTATTCTTGACTGCTAAAGTTGGTTTGTGCTATAGCCGTATACATGCATACGCAGTTCAGATATGCATGCTCACTTTGCTACTACTGTATAGAATACAAAAGAATATATCATATACTTTTAAGCCTACAATAATAATTCTGTTGTATTGAATACATGCCACTTGCTTCCCCTCAGTCTCTCCAGATGTTCGGCCATAGATTGATAATTCAACTCTATGTTGGCATTAGCTGTGAAAAGCAAAGAAAAAAGAAGAGCATTATCCATACCTTTCTTGCCTATATTTAGCTTTATATGTATTAACATTTTTCTTTATTATCATACTTACAGAACTGTTGGATGTCTTCAGTTTGAAATTCAGTCAACCACATGTTGTGGTATTCCTCTTGTAAATTTGTAGGGTGGTGAAGGGGTGCCTACATTGTTCTTCAGTGTGTGGGATGCCAGTCAACCTGGATACAGCCTTAACCAAGCTACTCCATGCCTCAGACTTGTACTGGGAGCCAGAATAGTCCCCCTACAGAAGCCTTTAGCTGTGTATCTTTACCAGTAGTCTAATAAATGTCCTAGACTCCTGAACACCCCACCTATACTAAACTGGGCACCTTCCACACTAATGCCAGACATGTTTAATACCAAATGTGGAGCAATGGCAACTAATGATTTCCCACCCATTCATGTTATCACATTTACTGGTAGTGCACAAACCTAATGATGCCATCTTCGTTTGGACAATGTTAAGTGTACTGTTTTTCTCAGTGCAGACATGGATTTTTATTAATACATGAAAACAGAGGAGCCACCTTCCATTTACAGTTTTTAAAACATATTATTGATTGATACCTTCACTGAGGCTGAATTCTCTCTCTCTCAATGCACAGCTGTGCATTACAAAACTAGGTCAGTTGAAATGTGAATTAAAAAAGAACTAGCACTTCAGATAATTCATTTCTGTCACTTTTGATATGTGTCTGCCTTAATCATATGATACTGCATTTAAAATATAAACTTTCCTTTGTTAGAAATATATTATACTGAAAGGTTAGAAAAATCAAAAATAGACTATATATATATATATATATATATATATATATATATATGACAGAAACACATACACAAACACGATACACTATGGGCCGAATTCAGAAACATAACCGTGAAGTGTAAATTTGGTGAACACCTCATAGTAACAATTTAGACTCGGCCCTACCATGGTGCTGTACCAGTTCATGGAGCAGCTAAATGATGGGCTGTCCCTGCAACCTGATGAAAATGCTAATAAGGCATTCAAGGGGTAGGGCTTATGATAATTAGCAATGCTCTATAACCTGGAAGAGCCTGCAGTAAGGCATTTACACAGCCAGGTGATTTAGAGAATATCTCAACTGTATAAGTTACGTTGGCCAGCCATGTTAACTCATTCCCTACAATGGAGCTCTGGAAGTTTGCACTGTAACTTCCAATGGGGGGAGCCTATGCTTTTAAATAGAATAAAATTATGTCCTCACATTTCAAACAAATGTTCTTTTCTTTGCAACTGTAGGGGTTACTAAAGAAGTGTAAATGGCAAGCTCTTGAGCACAAACTCTTTTCATAGTGGTAGTATTCTTTAGGGTATAGGTCTTAAACTGGATTTTATAAGTCAAAATAAACCCAGTAACTATTAAGTTTGTAATATTTTATAAACAACTTAGAATGTTTCACTCAAGGCACACACATACTGTCAACAGCATTTGTTTCAGAGCTTTCATGTGAATCTAAGCAGTTTTGTCTGTGCTACTTGGTTGCTGAGATATTTAGAAAAACATGAAATTTATGACAATATTAAAATATTACATGAACAAAGAATGAATATCTGTTTACCAGAAGTAGAAGTTAAGTATCAGTACAGCTGTATTTTCCACCGTGCAAGCTTTAAAATGTAATATTTTAGCACATTGTATTTATTTGGGTTTTGGAATTATTAATGCAAAAGTGAGCAAGAAATATTTGATGCCTAGAGGTAACAATTGGTAGGGTTTAACTGCAGATATACCTTGAGACATCACTCAGCTGTAATGAATTAATAAACACAGCCAAAAGTTTGTGTTCACATGATCATGTTAGTGGGAAGTGCTAGGGAGTTTAGTGGGTAGGTAGTGTTGTGGGGTGTATGGGTGTGTATGTGTGTGGCTATATGTATGAGTGTATGTCTGCTAGATGTATGAATGGTGTAAGGTGAGTTTGTGTTTGCGTGTGTGTTTCTGTTTTTGTGTGCATGTCATTCATGTCACTCAGGAAAAAGTTCCAAACAAGAGTCACTAGATCTAACTAATATGTCAGAACACACAGATTTAATATCCTCCTTAATATTTTGGATTTTAAGCAAGTCTCTTTCAATTAATATATTGATCTACTCCAAACTACATCTATGTGCTGCAGCAACCCACCATACCTGGAATCTTTTTTAAAATTTTCATCAGCTACATTGAAAGGAGTGGATGGGCTTTTGATAGCTCTAAGCCCTCTAGGGGTAATTTCACATTCTAAGTATTGGTGCAGACTTTGTACATTAAAATGTACTGATCCTGTTTTATAAAGTACACAGTCTAGTTTTTCAAACAGTTCCTGAACATCTGGTGACAATGTAGTAGACTAGCATAGCCCCACAGATGTAAAGGGATTATAGGATCTTTTCCATATTCCTCATCAAGTTTATCCAACAATTTGGGCAACACATTACCATTGTTCACCTCCAACGTCTCTCTCACTACTGGATGTTTACCCAACTGAATAATAAAATCCTCCATTGATCTCTTGGTTGGATCCAGATTAGATTTTCTAAATATTCTTGGCAGGTGTGAACAGGATTCTCTGGCCATCAGTTACACAATGCACATGAACCACAGTGAAAAAAAAAAAAGGATATCAGCAAACCATTAATCTGAAGGCCAGGAATAAAAAAAATCTTTTATAATAAAAAACAATAAAAGGCTTTCAAAAGCTGTCTAGCACCTCGGCTTAAACAGCCTTTTCAGACTATACAATTTCACTAAAAATCTACTCCTTATATACAAGTATAATAATTACATAAACATCCATTGTGATAATCAATCAATTAAACAATTAAATTAACATCCCCCAATTGCATTCCATATTTAACCCTTTGTAAGACAATTTATTAAAGTTCTTCTTATTTTTGTTTTTTCCCAGTTAGGGGCCTCCACTGTGTACATTAACCACTCCTACACTCCGGTCCACTAATGACTGCCAGTAGACTTTTACTGTGCCGAGGTGCCAGCCCGATGCCCAACTTTCAAAGAAGGCACACCCATTCACGCATATCTTTCGAACGCCACTCAACCATGGGGAGGACATGCAGACTCCACACAGAAGGAGCTCCAGCCAAGAATTGAATAGGAGAACCTCTTGCTGTGAGGCGACAACACTACCACTGCACCACCGTGGCTAATACAGACAATTTATTAAAGCAAAAAATAAAACTAGATTCTTTCTGAAGCAGTTAATTTTTTAAATTAACTTCATCAAATGGCCAATATATATTTGTTCTAAAACTGTTGCTTGAAGTCTCTCAACACTACTATTATGATACAGTTTGAAATGCATAGCCACTGGACTCTCTATTTTCCATTTTTTATATCCCTAATAAGTTCTATTTTTATAAAATCAATGGAAAGAAGTATGAGGATCAGGAGAATTGTAGGTGTGACAATCTAGGAGTGGTTCATGCACTTTAGTGCCCATGTGGAAAGTTTTATATTGGTGAGAGTAAAAGGGCATTTGTTTATCAGCTTATCTGATATTTTAAGCTTCTTCTCTTCTTTCCAGCCTTTTTTTTCATTTGATTCTACGTATTTTGCCAGTGTTACACATACTTCAAACACCACTTAATACATTTGCCCTGGATTCAATAGCCTACATGGATTTTATGTGTTTGAGTGGTGAGCAGCAGTGATAATTACATATTAATGCCTTGCACTGCATTTAAATTTAAACAAGTGCAGTTTCATGTCTGGCAGCATTATTACCAACTAGGAGGGGTTAACACAGACAAATGATTGGTGCCAAAACTATACAGTCTTCAAATAAAAACAAAAATTTGTGTTTATTTTGTCTTTCTGCTAAGTGGAATTCCATGGAAATTGCAACATTGACAACACTCCTCCTATGTTGCAACCCAGTGGTGCAAGACCTGGGAACACAAATAGCAATCTAAACTTCAACCACCAGGTATCCACAGTAGTATGGAAACGCTGTGCTGTGCACCTCATATGTCAGATCTGGGAATTATATAACAGCACTCCACTCAAATGTCATCAAAGCACTAATAATGCTGCCTTTTGCATATACTTCACCAGCCACCTGTAGCAGCTGGAGAGACAACAGGGGTTTCTCACCAAGTAAATGCATGGCCTACAAACCATTTCATAATGTTTGTGGATAGACTGAAAGGCCTGTCACTGTAATCTGTATTGTATAGGATGAAGCTACTTGTGCCTGGCCAGCAGGTTAGTCTCTGACCTGTCCTAGTGGGAATACTGCACATCCATAAATCAGCTATAGTAGATGACATCAGCATTCTTTGGTGAGGAGAAAATGCTAATAGCAGCATTCCACATGCTGGTGTTAAATGCACTCTGTAATGTCAAGCAATGGCACAAACACACACACACACACACACACACACACACACACACACACACACACACACACACACACACACACACACACACACACACACACACACACACACACACACAAGTTGACTGAGTTAGAAGAGAAACCCTATTTAAGTACACCCACTAGAGAACTCTGCATTTAAGGGAAGCAGCACAGCTTAAGTATGACTTAAAGAGTGTCAGACAACACTTTATAGCAGATGCCTCAACCAGAGACTGCCCATGCTCTGGAACAGACTTCCCATACATGTCAAGCAGAGCACCTTGCTGTCTCTCTTCAAGAGAAATCTTGATGAGTGGATGGTAATAGAAATTTCCCCACCTGGGATCACTCCAGTGGCTCTACTTGATTGAGGCACTGGGAAATAACATTGGGTGGCATGATGCCAGGGCACTTCTATGGGCTAGGCTTATAAAGGCTACAGGGCCATTAGCCTAGTACACACCTATGAACCCATGAACCTATGATAGCAGAGTCTGCTAAGAAGAAAATGCTAATAGCATTGTCCCACATGCTGGTGTAAAATGTACTCTGTAATGTTAGACACACATACACACACACACACACACACACACACACACACACACACACACACACACACACACACACACACACACACACACACCATTGAGAACAGTACCCCTACCTGTCTAAGTATACCAGCTGGAGAACTCTGTATTTAAGGCAAGCCCCACATCTCAAGCCTGACTTGAAAAGTGTCAGACAACACTTTAAAGGTGATGACATCATCAGAGTCTGGTGAGGAGAAAATGTTAATAGCAGTGTCCCTCATGCTGGGGAAAACTGCACTGTGTAGTGTCAAGCAAGGTCACAAACACACACCCCAGCTGACTGCAGTGAGAACAGAATGCCTACTCATCTAAATATATCAAGTAGAGAATTCTGTATTTAAAGCAAGCACAACAGCTTAAGTCTGACTCAAAGAGTGTCAGACAACACTTTATGGTAGATAACATCAACAGAGCCTGTGAGGCAAAAATGATAATAGCAGTGCCCCACATGCTGGTGTAAAATGCACTCTAGAATGTCAAGCAAGGACACAAACACACACACACCAGTTGATTGCAGTGAGAACAGAACCCCTACCTATCTAGGTACACCATCTAGAGAACTCTGCATTCAAGGCAAGAGTCACAACTCATATCTGACTTGAAGAAGTTAAGAAAACACTTTATAGCAAATGATATCAGCAGACTCTGGTGAGGAGAAAATGTTAATAGCAGTGTCATACATGCTGGTGTAAAATTCACTCTGTAATGTCAAGCAAAGGCACAAACACACATCCACCCCAGTTAACTGTAGTTAGAACATAACCCTTCCTATCTAAATACACAGATGAGAGAGCACAGTATTTTAAGCAAGTGCTACAGCACAAGTCTGACTCTTACAAGGCTGCAGGACAAATTATGGTGGATGACATCAACACTGGATGTTGGAGTGGGAGACCTGCATGAAATGGATGTGTAGGCTTGTGCAAGTGTCAAAATACTGTCAATACATGGAATTGTAGTGATAACTGTCAGATATGCACTTATGCTATTCTGTCTAGATAGAGCCACACACACCCCAGATGACTCCAGTGAGTACAGAACTCCTACCTCTCTTAATACACAGATTAAAGAACACAGTACTTTAAGCAAGAGTGCGTTGGAGAGAAGATGTTGGGAGGCCTGCATGAAATGGATGTGTAGGGATGTGCAACTGTCAAGATAATTCAAGTTCTGCATGTTATCATATTGATGAGTGTGCAACAAGTAGTATATGGTGGCTGTGTTCCAATGTTCAGGTATAGTTTAAGAGATAGCTTTACAAACTATATGCAAATAGGTGTCCACATTACTACAAGTATTTGAAAATCTGAATGTGTATTGTTATTCAAAAGATGTACGTGGTATGTCATGCAACATTTTTTATTAATTTATGTAGTGTAGTTGATATATTTGTGAACAAGTGCTGAGAGACCAGAGTTGCAATGCATGTGGGGAGGTAACACATGGCTGCATTGCAAACATCTGACACATTCTTAGATATGGCCTCCATTTTGTTATGTTTCCACATGGAATTTCATGCCATGAAGACTAAATGGACAGTAAACTGAACTAATACATGGTAATATTTACTTTGCATAGCACAACAGTGAGCAGTAGGTTTTAAAATTCTGAGTTATTGTTGAGTGTATGAAACACACCTGCTGCCTAGCTGAATCTGTGGCAGCAGGTGTAAATACATTGATACATTTCTTTCTGAGCCCAGATGATAGTGGGTTCAAATCCAGGTGTAAATAATACTTTTAAATAAGTAGTGATAATGCAATGAAATTATTGCTGTACTGCATTCACTGTTTATTACTATTTAAATTAATAGTGATAACACAATGAAATTATTCTTCTACTACATTCACCTTGTGTTACTATGTTTTACTTTAGAGCAGTGTTTTTAACATTGCATTCAGGTAAACCATACTGCAATAATACCATTTACTGTCAACTGGCATTGGTGTGCACTGTTCAACTCTGTGCAAACACTGAGGCCAAAAAGTGCAGGGTTCCACTGCTTTTTTGATGCTTATGTGTGTTGTGTGTGATTCTTTTTTTTGACCAGCTTATAGGTGAAAATTGGGGTAGATAGGAATGTGGCAAAATGGGGAGCAAGCAGGGGGAATAACAAAGGGGAAACAATACAGGAATGTGCAGGAGAAAGTAGGAAATGACCATAGCTTTCAATTTCTTTAATGATATAAACTGAAACTATGTACAGACTATTAGCTGAATTTGGACTGTCACCTCCACAGACTGGGGTGACAGCAACACAGTTATGTTGTATAGCCAATTGGACCACATCAAGTGTGTCAGGAACACATGACTGCAAAATGAAGAGCTATGTATGGGATGATTTTTTTTGTGGGACAGGTGACCTTTTTTAATTCAGTAAGATAGGAATCCTTAGTAAGGGATGTTATCATTTCTGGGTCAGGTAAATTGAGTGGTGAGAAAGCAAAGGTGAACAAAGAAGACAAAGAAGTCAAGATACAGGCATGGTGAGGGTAACAAAAGGTTGGGGGACACCAGTGGAGCGGGGGCAGGCTGATCTCCATGTGCTGTGAAGCATTTAGTGATTTGCTACAGAAGGATGACATTTAAAATAAAAAAAAAAAAAAAAAAAAAAAAAAGAGAGAGAGAAAAGAGCTGGGGGTGAGGGGGAAAAAAGTGATAAAATTAGTACCATCATATGTGAGATACAATGCACTAGCACTCTATGGGTGAGGGACGGGACAACTTAAGCTCTTGCCTGCCAAACATGGAGACAATGAGAATCTAGTCCTCACACACAGGAATGTCATCACTGTCCCCTTACTCTGCTGGGTGCTGGAGCTTTTGATGTCATCTCCTCCTACGTACCATGCTGAAGAGCAGCCTCTCTATATAACATAGGCATACCCCAATGGCATGGTGTACAAACCTATGCACCAACCGGGCATCTCTTGGCCGGTGATGAAATCCTCATCTCTGCCAGTACTCACGGAGGGTACAAAGCTCCAGCTGCTGGGGCAGAATTACCTGAGGGTGCATGTAGTACAGGAAAAGCAGAGACAGTGCTGCCAGATTGGGTCCCAGATGTGCCACACATCAGTGCTAGAGCCAGTGGAGCAGGAGCAGGCTGACCCATTTGGGCTGGCCTCCCTCACTGTGCTGTGAAACATTTAGTGATTTGTTATAGATGGATGACACGGAGACATTTTGAAGACACATAATAGAAAATAAAAAAAAAGAGAAAAGGCTTGGAAAGAGAAAAAAGAGATAAAATCAGTGCCAACATATGTGAAATGCAATTCGCTATCACAATGCAAATAGCACACTCTGCTAATGCATCTCTCTCAAGTGTCATAACATAATTAGGTAGGGGTTTGCATCCTACAAATGCCATGTGTGTTTTAGGGTTAGGAGGGTGGCTTAATGGCTAAGGTGTTTGCCTTATAAACCCAAGGTGCAGGGTTTGAGTCTCACAAGAGATAACTGGCTAGGCTTAAAATGGCTCACAAGGGCAGTTAGCTTAGTACTAAACTATGAACCTATTTATACAAGTATTTTATCTGAACTATTATATTTAAGTACATGTCCAATCAACTAAAAATATAGTTATGGATTGTTTAGAGTAATCCTTACAATATGTATATATTGCTCATATCCTTGGTTCAAGTATATTTATTACAGTTAACAGAAGGGCATTTATGTCACTTGTGTAGTTTAATTTATGTAATATTAGGAAGGAAATGCAGAATTTATATAACTGTTGCTCATAGTATTTGAACACATATGCTCTGACTGTAGTTTTATTCTTGACTGCTAAGGATGGTTTGTGCTACAGCCTTATGCATGCATACACAGTTCAGATATGCATGCTCACTTTGCTACTGCTGTATAGAATACAAAAGAATATATCATAAACTTTTTAACCTACAAAAATGCTTCTGTAGTGTTGCATACATACCACCTGCTTCCTTTAGTCCCTCCAGATGTTCGGCATGAGGCTGATAATTCAACTCTATGTTGGCATTAGCTGTGGAAAGCAAAGAAAATGAAGAAGAGAATTATGCATGAGTCTTGCCTGTATTTAGCTTTATATGTATTAAAATTTTTCTTTATTAGCATACTTACGCAACTGTGGGATATCTTCAGTTTGAAATTCAGTCATCCACAGGTTGAAGTAACCCTCTTGTTTCTTTGTAAATTGGTGAAGTGGTGCCTACATTGCTCTTCAGTGTGTGGGATGCCAGTCAAACTGGATACAGCCTTAACCAAACTACTCCAAGTTTCAGGCTTTTACTGGGAACTAGAATAGTCCCCCTACAGAAGTCTTTAGCTGTGGATCTTTACCAGTAATTTAATATATTTCGTGGGCTCATGAACACCCCAATCTCCACCCTAAACTGGGCACCTTTCTCACTACTGCCAGACATGTCTAATACCAAATGTGGAGCAATGGCAACTAATGATTTCCCACCTATTCCTGTTATCACATTTACTGGTGGTGCACAAACCCGAGACATGATGCCAACCTCATTTGCACGATGTTATGTGGAGAGCAACAGTGCCAATCAAGGAGGAAAGCAGTTTTTGAAATTGTAAGGTAAATCTGATGCTTGACATTTGACATTAGTTTGATGGTTGTTTGCTGCTGTAGGCTAGAAAAAAATGTTTAAAACTGGAAGGTAACTGTGGGTGAGTTAACTTTGCAGCCATGCATTGGGGGCATACATTTCATGACCAGACACATTTTTATTTTGGCTTTATACACTGATAAAATTGATTTTAATATTTTGGACTTAAATTAATGCATAAGGGACAAAACATTTTCTTCCTTAGCAGTGATTTCCCATCTTTGCCACAGAATAAGTGCTGCTGAGATATAATCATGAATTATTCATAAATACAGTTGGCAGTCTGAGGTGGTAACCCATATGTGTGTGACTTGACAAGGTTCTTATATATAGATTCATTTGTGTATGTCTTATTTAAGTGTGAAGGCTATTCAAGTCCAGATAGCAGAATTATACTTACAGAAATATAGTAGGCAGTATACCCACAGTCATATATCTGAAAACACAATAAAGGTGCCTTAGCCATCATACATATAATTCATATAAACTCCACTATCTAAAGTGTTATAAGTGGGATTGAATATAATGTGCAATGGAACAACAGCATATATATATTTGGACTATCTTGCATTAGAATACAGGATCACATATATGGCAAACCTACACTTACACCTGTTGCCACAAGAATGTTGAACTAACACTTGTATATTTTTTTCTGTTAATTGCTATAAACTGGACTGTCACAACACTAAAAATATGTTAGACTACCTGTATTTGAACCCAGGGCCATCTGTATTACAGCTCTACACTTACACCTGCTGCTACAGGAATGCCTAAATGACAGTTGCATAATTCCCTGTTCATTCTTAACTTTTGTGTGTTACCCACAGCACAATGTTGCTTAGTATGCTTGCATGGTGTCCAACAGAATTAATAGAATGTATCTGTTTTCAGTTATTGACTGTCTGTGTTTTGTCTGCAGTGTTCGGTGGCTGCAGGTGTTCAGGAACCTTGCTAACTGCTGTGCAACATTGCTTAGTAGCATTGTGCGATGGAAAGCAACAATTGCAACTGCATATCCTTTTTGACCTTTTCACTGTCTACACCCTGTCTGCAGCTTTTCTGTCTACTTTCTGTGTGTGCCACTGCTAAACATTGTGCAAATGAGATAAGTACAGCTAAAGCTGCCATTCATTGTGTTTCTCCTTTTCCCTTTTTTTGTGCCAAGCCACTCACCTCACAAACGCTGGCATAAAAACTAAACTAAAATAAAATAAAAGAAAAATAAAAAAATTAGCTGAAATGAAGAAAAGCAATTCATGAAATAAATACTACAAAATATTTGTTGGTACACATGAAATATTTTTACACAGGTCTGAATTTGAACTCTCACTCCAAAGAACCTTCAGAACAGAGTAAGGGTGTCTTATCCCTGCTTGCCATGCAAACAACTTTGCAGCAGAGGACTGAAATCAATCTGCATACAACCAACTGCAACATCTTCCACAGTACTAACAAACATATGACAGTTGTTTATATATGTATTACTTTCAAATATAGTGCACTGAGTGATCACACAACCATTTATGACAACTGCTCGCAAAAATGCAACTGTGTCTTATCTCTCTTTGTTTGTTGCTCATTCTTGTCTTATCTGAGCATTAATCTGAGACATGCAGTCTGTAAGGCATTCTGTATCCTTGTCCTTAAAATGCGTGACTATATTAAATGGCAACAATATGTAGTTGTCAAGAAGTGAAGGGGAGGTTGGATGTTACTGAGAGAAACTGTAAAATGTGGATGGCTTACTTACAATTAAAACCTTGATAGAATTATTCTATGCTTTGTAAGTCTAACCAGGTTGACACACCCACTAGAGATAGGACAGTCTGAATTGCTGTTGTATTTTCCTTCTCCCTACCAGTAATCCTTCACTGTTGTAATCATATCTCTCAACCACCTAGAGCAAGAAATCTGGACAAAGCCATAAATAATGGAGGGCCAAAGGCCCAAAATAGAGAACATTTTTAAATAATTAAATTAAATATTGTTCTGACAGTCTTAGAAAGTTGATAAAATAACAGGTTTTACCTTAACATGGATTTTTTTAAGGGTATGAAGTTTGAAACTCAAATGTCTTCAATTATTTTCTGACATCAGTCCTCAATGATGTGCCAGCAAACCAGAATTTTATGAGGAACAGACCAAGTATATGAGGTAAAAGTATGGGCATTCTGCGATAATCTGGACAGTTGAGAGGTATGGTTGCAATCCTTTATCAAGAAACACTGAGAGAGTGCCTGCTCTATGTTTACATCTGATACACAGGGCCAAGTAATTTGGATTCAGCAGACCTAACGAGCTCACACCTCATTTGCATCTTCACTGTGCTCACAGCTCTGAATTTACACCATTAAAAGGGAACCATGTAGCTGTAGGTAACTGGAAGGTTAGGAGACTTGTTTATGTGGCGAGCACAGAAGAGCATATTACTTTGGGATATATCTGCACAGAAGACTACTGACCTTGAGAAGGTATGCTTGCATTTTTCAGATATATACTGCATATGCCAAGATGTCTTTAAAAAATCTGTTAATATAGATTTGCATTAGCAAATGCTACTTTTATCTGTAAGCATTTCTTAGACATGCAGAGATGACATGGGCATGTTTGTCAGGGCATTTCATTTTCTCAGATATACAACCTTATTAACTGTTATCACAACTGCTAATGTTACAACTGAATTGTTTTTCTGTGTACAGTTTTCCATTGTTATTTCTGTGAAATAGTTATTTAGTTGTTTCCAGGGTGGCCTAATGGTTAAGGTGCTTGCCTTACAAACACATGGTATAGGGTTTGAGTCTTACAGGAGATAATTGGCTAGGCTTAAAATGGCTTGTAAGGTCAGTTAAAGTACTAACCTATGAATTCCAGTATGCTGCAGTCTTATCAGTTCTTACAATTGTAATTATGGAGGGAGGGTGGCCTAATGGTTAAGGTGTTTGCCTTACAAACACAAGGTGCAGGGTTTGAGTCTCACAGGGGATAACTGGCTAGGCTTAAAATGGCTCACAAGAGCAGTTAGCTTAGTACTAATCTATGAACCTATGAACCCATGAAAGGGTAAATGTCCTATATTCTCAACACCTCTAGAGGAATTCTGGTCACAGGTGCACATGATTGGCAATAGCTTAAAATGGAGTTTTCTGTGTTAGATCTGTAGACATGTTTCAGGGACAGTTGATTTGATAGCACTTTAGCATTTCACTGATTGTTTGCTGGCAAAATATACCATTTGCCTGTTCTTTTGGGGGTGGGGAGCAAAGTTGCATTTCTGCTTTGGCACAAACAAGGATATGTTGCTATTATTGGTCTCCTTGTTTAGCATCCAACATTGCTTTTTATGTGAATGTAATATATTACAATCACACAATCCCTTTTTTATATTAAAATATCTTGACTATTTTATGTTTTTCCAGTGGGTAATAATGAAATGCTACCTTTTATGTGTTATAAGGAAACAGAACTTTTAGTTATATGATACTTATGTGTATTATCCTTCTGTTGTGCTTTAGGTCGCAGAAGACTATGGTACCCAGACATCGGCATTCCATTCCCTGAAAACCACCCACCAGTTACCCAGAGAATAAGGTAATTGTGGAAGCTTTTAGGTGACATGGTGCCTTTCTGCATGAGAGGGGACATGGAGATATGTCAGGCAGAATGCAGATTTGGCAGCAGATAGTCGCTGACATGAATGAAATAGACAGCCACAGCAGGACAAATGATCAGGTGTGCCATAGGGCCACTGACATGATTTCATCTGCATGGAGGAGAGCAGCTGCAGTGGTCTATGATTGGATGGACACCAGGGGACGGGCTGCTACAGATCCACTGCCAAAAGCAAATGGAGTTCTTGTACACTGTTAGGGATCCAGAATGCTCCCAGGAAAGTACAGAACAACATATCCTTGTCATAGGTGCTGTTGTTTCATGGAGAACAAGTATGCCCCAGGAGAAGCTTTCAGGTAAGCTTATGTATCTCAATTGTTAAATACTCTTGTAGAGTAACATATTTACAGCAACATGTAAGTTCTGTTTAACAATAAATTTGTTTGGGGAGGTTGTGCATTGCTACAGTTAAAAGCACATTCTGACTGATTACACATGGGCTTAGATTGGACTTGCTATCCAAGTTCTTGTTAAAAGTATTGTTAATGGACATATAAAGGGCAGAATGTTTTAACCCTCTGTGTTACTGGTAATTGTGATGAGGTCCTTACTTTTTCTTAACTTCTTCCAGGACCATAGCATAGCATTAACTGAACATGGTAAGTCAAACATCTTTTTTGTCAGTAATGATGAGCAGTTCAAAGAATTGATATATTTTATCCATATGTGTGATGTGGTTATCAGTACCATTATGTGAATTGCTGTACTGTCTGTAGTAGTAGCACCATTGCTAGTTTATTTAGCATACATTTGATTATAGCAGAGTAGCTATTATTTTTTTCCTGTGTTTGTTGCTTATTATAACAGGTGGTCATCACAGTGAAGTGTAAGTCTCTTACCACCTGATGTTGGAGTATTGCCAGACTCTGTTGATAATGGTGGCCAAACAAAGGCACAGTCATGGGGGTGCAGGTGTTGAATCTGACACTGAGGTTGATATTCAGCCATACCCTGTAATTCCATCGGACACAGCCTGTAGGCCTACGCCAACCCATTCCAGGGAGCCCTCAGATATTGGATAGGTGCTGGGTGAGACACTTGATTAGGGAAGTATGGCTGCTGTGGCTTCACTACCTGTTGACTCTGGTCATAGCCAAAGTGTGGATGAGGTGCCATGCTGAAGGGTTGATAGAGGTGCTCAGAAAAGGCCTGCTGTCCATCCTCCACTTGATCCAGTTGTGTCTTCCCCTGCCATCAACATATCTTTAGGGCTGTCATGGAGGTGCAGGCACATTCACATAGGTCCTTTAGAGAAATGCTTAGGGTAGCAGATGTGGCACAGGGTGACGTGTGACTGCCAGAATCATGTTGCTGATTCAATGGATCAGATGAATGACATGTTGGAATGGATGATGTCTTTGATGGAGCATCTGCTTGGAGGGGGACTGCATCCATATGGGCATAGGTTAGCCACATCATCAGCTTTTAGCCAACATGGCCGTGCCCAATCACTCACCCATATTAGCAGTACTTCATCAGTGATTGAAGTATCCACGCTCAGATGTGACAGGCTATGAGATTTGTGGTCCTGGCCATCCTAGTGAAGGGAGTTCATCCAGCAGACATCAGTCATGTTCACTGAGCAGCAGTGCATCTGACCATGGGCATGGACATGCCAGTGCAACTCTTTCTCATGGTTGAGTACAACAACGATGAACTGCCACCTCTACCATGTACAACATACTAAGATGTACAGCTAGCAGAGAGCTTGGCTGTGTTCATACAGATACTCACACATCAATTCCCTCCTTCCCCTCAAAACACCCTGTGCAAGTGATAATAACTGTGCCATATCCTTGTTTTCTATATTTTGGATTCAGGAATACATAACATTTGTGTCTGATGCTCAGGGTGCAAAGCTGACTTAGTGATTAGTATATCTGTGTTTGTGATGCTGTTTTGCTAATTGTATCTTTGATATATTTCAGTCTTAGTAAGTTAGATAGTTGACAAAATCATCTGTTGGTATTGTTAATGATCTTGTGAGGGTTGTGAAGTCTGAAATTGAAGTGTGTCTCATTACTTTCTAACTTCTCTCTTTAATGATTTTCTAGTCTAAAAGTATGATGCTAAACTGGGGACATTCAGTGGCCATCAGTACTTTTGAGAGGTATGACTGTGTGAATCTTTGATGCCTGAGGCCTACTACTTGTTAGAGGACACATGGAGTCACATCACTCTCTGCTGTCACATGCTAAAGTAATTTATGTACAAATCATCCACCTTTTACATGCTTACATTACCGAGTAACAACATGCAAGGATATGACATTCATTCATATTATTACACAGTATACTCCAGGTTCAACATTTACCTTGTAAATCCAGCAGTTGCAAAAGTTTTAGTTCAGGGCTAACTCTGTCTGATGCTAGCAGTACACAGCCCAGCCATTACATGGGTAGGTAAAGGATGTGAGTGTTGTCTGGCATCACTGTTACTATATGTATGTATGTGTGCAGGATGAAGGTTTTAGCCCCTTAAGTGGTGAGTGAGCATGCTATTCATTGCCTCTTAGCTAATGTGAGGGCATATTGAGTATGTCTATGTTTGCCTACACTCACAGAAGCTGCTGGTTCCCACTCTGACTTCTCACCTGTGTGTGGCTGTGGTGGCCTTGCCATTGGTGGTGGGATGTGTGCCCCTTCCCCTTGTTGATCCTGCTGAAGCTGCATTCTCAGGATGATTTTGTTCAGCATGGCACAGAAGTTGAATATTTCAGTACATGTACTTGGATTGTACTGCAGGGCTCCCCCAGATGTATCTAGGCACCAGAACTGTGACCTCAAAAACACATGAGCTATGATATTTCTGGTTTGAATGTATGCCTCATTATGGCTTTCTTCAGTTTGTGTGTGCGCATTTCTGATGGACTTCATCAGTCATGGTTCCAGTGCATAACCTGCATCCCCCAGTAAATGACCCTGTGGGATATCCCCCTTAGTGAACAACTGATACAGTTGGGAGGTGTGTCAGCACATATGTTCAAGATGATTCCCTTGGCATTACACATGACCTGGCAGATAATAGAGTGGAAGCACTTCATATTTATGTAGAGCCTTCCCTGTTCTCCGGGTGGTACCTTAATTTCTATATATGTACATTCTATGGCACCCAGTACTTCAGGGTAGTGTGCTACAGGGTAGAACTCCTGCATATGTGTGGCCCTGTCCTTAGGAGTACTGGGAAAACATATGTGGTTACTAGCATGTTGGAGCATAGCATTCAGGAATTGATGGAGGATCCTGGATGCTGATGCCTGTGACACCCTCAGTATGCCCCATGTTGGTCTTTGAAAGGTTCCCGTAGCTAAAATTCTGTAGCTACACATACCTTTGTCTCCACTGGTATGTCTTTCCTTCTGTTGGCCCTGGCTCTGAGTTGAGGAAAGCAGATGTTGCAGAGTTCCTGTTGTGTGTTTCTATCCACCCTGTAATGCTCTACTGTAATTTTGATGTTATGCAGACTGTGATAAGCAAAACGTGGTCTGAAAACTCATCTCCTTGTTGGACTTGGTTTATTAGCAGCAGCATAGACTTCAGCCTGTTACACATACACATGAATTAAAGCAACAGCAGCCCCTAAAATTGTTTTTGTGTAGATTCCTTTCACTGGGTGTATTCCAATAGGTTTTGGAAGTCACAGGGGAAACAATGAGTCTACATGGTTGCTTTATAGCTTGTTGAATAGCTCCTCCATTATGGATTGGTTGATTAGCATGCAGCTCAGCTGCTTATGATGTAATTAGCATGCCTCTGTGTTTAGCCATTTACTGAATCCAAAACAGTCCATTAACATATGCACTTCGCTGTGTGACACACACGTGGTTTAAATGGACTGTGTAGGGTTTATTGATTCTGGCCATACATTTATTTTTTACACTAAATTACTGGAAGCAACCTCTGGTACAGAGGCTGAAACCTAAACTGGCTTTTACTTTCCCCACCAACGTTTTTCTTTTCATTTTCTAGTTGATTTTCTTTTACTTTCTCCAGATTTCTTCTTTGCTGACATCCAGGCAGTCTTGCGGCTATCCAGTATCTACATTTTACCAAAATAAATGGCGTTTGCTGTCTGTTTTCAAAAGCTTTTGTTTTCACACTGAGAGAACTCTAATCAACCTGTTTATCACTGTGCAGCCATCTTGCAAGTCTCATATTTTTTTTAGCTAGACATTAGATTCATAATTCAATGAAATAGTGTGTTGACCAAAGTAAGGCAAACATATACACACACACACACACACACACACATATATATGTATATATATATGTATATATATATATATATATATATATATATATATATATATATATATATATATATATATATATGTATATATACATACATAGGATGTCTGTGGGGGGGGTAGTATTTTTTAGCAAAATGGAAAAATGTCAACATCTGTTTGGTCAACTCAAACAGACGGTCAACAGGTGTGTAAGATCAATAAGCCACAAGTAGGGGAATTATCCTTTCTCTGGGTATTGTGTGATCTTGGCATTAGTATATATACTTAGCCAAGGGTATGGGCAACACAATCCCCCATCCCCAACAATGGCAAGCATTTGCTTTTTCGTTTGCATGCTTCTAGGATAGTAACATGTCAATGTTTTGTTGTGGGTTTTAATTCAATGTAAAGTATATATGGATAGATAGATAGATAGATAGATAGATAGATAGATAGATAGATAGATAGATAGATGCCTGCAGGGACAAACAAATGTGTATAATGTAGTCTCAGCTCTGACAGTATGCATGCTGTGTATGGTATATACTGGAGATTGTGAATTGTGACAATATTGGAATATGTAGCCCATAAATCTGTTGAAGAGTGATGGATCCCTACCTATAGCTGTCCCGTAGAATGTTTCTTGTTTTTTCCTTTTATTATCCACACACTCATATTCATAGCCCTTCCCTCCGGGTTCCATCACTCTTGCACTACATCCATGAAGTCTTTTGGATCACCAGACAAAATTACATTGGCAAAGGCACAATATCAGCTACTATTTAATGGCAGCATGGGGGGGGGGGTAAGAAAAAGCACAGTCGACAGTTGTACTCCATGACAAAGCAGAATGTTGTAATTATTCTAATGGGAGGACTGACCATGCCTTGCAACAGGAACTTGTGGAGAGGACACAAGATGTTTACTATATAGTTAAATTGCTGTGAATGTGCATGTTGAATGTCGTTTACTGTGAAGGGCATTTCACATAGCACTCACAGTTAATACAAGTGCGTTTATGCACCACGTATAACAGTATGGTATTTAATTATTTCTGTTGTAAGAGGAATATCACATACAACAAAATGCAAAGTGTAGTAATGTCTATACTATTGTTAAGTTACAGATAAGTGTCAGAACACTTCTTAGTGCAAGAAGTCTGGGCAAAGCCAAAAATAAATGGAGTACAAAGACCCAAAAATAGGGGCAATTTTTAAACATTGCTTTTATAAATTTACAAGATAGATAGAATAACAGATCTTGTATTAGTATGCATTTTATGAAGGGTAAGTAGTCTGAAACTCAAATGCCTTTATTCGGTCACTTCAATATTCATTGATTTATCAAAGAAGAAAAAAAAACATAAGGAACAGACATTCTGTGAAACTCTAGACAGTTGAGAGGTATTGTCAGAATACATTTTATTTATTTACTTGGAAAGTCCGATTTGGAACAAGCCAATTTTCAGCAGACACCCACAGAGAAAGGCTTGTCTTTGTAATGTGAGAGGAAATCGGAGCACCCGGAGACGACCCACATGAATAGAGGGAGGACATGCAGACTCCGACACATAAAGCATGCCAGTCAAGAACTGAACTGGAGAACCTCTTGCTTTGAGGCCACAACACAAACCACTGCACAACTGTACAATTTGATGTTGCTGTACTGGCACATTTATATAAAACATTTGATATTATGACACTATGCTTTATATTCATGTTACTATCATTATAATTGCAAGATTACTTCTGATAGTAGATGATATGAAGTATGGTCGATATACTGGACATTTTGGTAGCTGTTATCTATTTATGTTTCTCTTTAATCCATCTATATAGCAGGTCTATAATCTTTGAGCAGTTATAGTCATTCAGAGAGCTAAAATTATTTGTCCACATTGTATTGGAAAAAGCATAAACAACTATATAGTATAAGCTATTGTAGTTTTGTCTTGCTGAAACTAAGTATTTATTCAGACATTAAAAGACCAGCTGCTGTGGCAACTGATATGCCTGTTAAACACATAGTTCTCCAAGCCCTACATTTTTTGTTATTTAAATTTATATGATTAGAATCAGAGTGATTATAATAAAAATTAAAAAAAAATCTGTATTCCATTCCTACTTTTCATTTTATTTTCCTTCACACATATTCTTTTTCTGAAGCATGATGAAAGGATATCAGTTGCATATATTTAACTGAATATGATAATAATTTTTCTTATCAGTGATACTGTATGCTTTGTGAGCAGGAAAAGTGTACCTATGAGTGTCCACAGGCTGAATTCATAAACATGGCACGCAATCAGAAGTGTGGCTTTATGTCAGGATGGTCAGAACACACCTATGGCAGCCTTGTGCAGTTCATAAACATATATGCAGCATAAACATAAATAGCAGGCCACAGCGCTCTAAGTAAATATAGTCCAGATATGCAAATGAATCTAAAACATACCTGTTATCTCCGAAGGTGATTCATAAAGCATGACAAGACATCACAGAGTACGAGGGTGATTTTAAACCTAAAACTATGTATGATCATGAAAACATCTGGATAATACACTGTTTCTTGAATTAAATATGATAATGGTATCCGTGGTAGTCTTAGCCTGAGGCCTATCTGCATGACAGTAACATGTAAGAGTATGTTTCAGGGGTTGAATTCTGTATCCATCACTCACTCTACATGAAAAGCTAAACTATTTCAGTATGGATGTAGAACAGACATTGTGTGAAAATCTAAACAGCTGAGAGGTATTGTCAGAAGGCATTTTATTTACTGGGAAAGTCCGACTTAGTTTCATAGGGTAGTACTAAGCAAACTGCCCTTATGAGCCCAGTCAATTAGCCCTTGTGAGGCTCAAACCCTGCACCTTGTGCTTGTAAAGCAAACACCTTCACCAATAGGCCACCCTCCCAACTGTTAAAATGAGCTGATTTTCAGCAGACACAATATACTTTGCAATTTGTGCAGGAGGATGGAGATATTTGGTGTTAGGGGGTTAGCCAGTACTCTTGCAAACAACAGTATTCCATAGCGGTGATTATCTTGACTACTGCCTCATTCTACCAAACAAATGGAGCTATAAAAGGAATATTACATATGTCCTTAACCATATCCCTAGTGAACTGAAGATGTCCTTAACAATATCCCTAGTGAACTGCAGATGTCCTTAAGCCATATCCCTAGCCATATTTTTGTAATGATTATTAGTCCATGCAAGGACATAGATCCATATGCCATGGAGGCAGGCTGAGTGTACGCCACTAATGTGGGGAATCCCCCCTACATGCTACCTGCCTGGTATATTGGTGCTATGGATACTACAACATATATTGTGATCTTGAAACCTACCACTGATAATGTAACTGCATACATCAGCTGATAGACGGCATGTGATCTAGTTGGTTATATTGTAGATGTGTGTGCCCACAGTTCTTGAGGAAGTCATGACACCAGTGAGCAGTATTCTAATGCTTTGTATCAAACCTTTCAAAAGGGAATTTAACCTGCACAGTTGTGTCCTTTGTGATGCTGGGTAAACCCTTGGGCCACTGATACTAACATCTATCTGTCTTCTCAGATATCAGAGTAGGTGGCATAAAGTCATGCTTATAAATGAGGGCAGTACATTACTGAACATGTGTTTGCAACTCTAGAGATAATGTTGATCATTCTGGTAGAGCTTTGCAGTATGCATCAAAGGCACTTCAGATATTTGCTGCCTGTTTTACACTGCATACCTTTATCCACCACAACCTCAGTAAGGTTACTACCTATCCCTCTTTATACAGGACTGTCCATGTTTGGGAATTTGTATTCTGTGAAAATACATGAAAACAGGGAAATTTTCTGAGATTTAAAGACAGACATATTTTCTAAATTTCCTTTAGTAGTTGCATGAGACCATTATTTTGGATTTAAAACATAGCAATAGGGCATAAAATAACAGAAACAGTTCAAGTTATATAAAAGTGAGCTTTTATTTTGACAGCAAAGTAAAGTACAGCCTTTTGCAGTTGTAGTAAGCATGATCTATCCTGCTAAATGACATGTTTTCATGGAAATGTCCCTGTTTGAGCATTTGAAAAGGTGTCATCCCTAAACCTCAGGGGTAATGGGAAGATGGTCCACTACTCCTCACCAGCTTGAGAAGATTTACAAGAAGTACATCACAACTTGTTTAGCAGATGAGTGATGCAGTGACCCAGCAGGTAGTTCCTTAGCACATATACTTTTTTTTACTTTAAATACATAATAATGTATGCAGCCATTACATCTGTTAAGCTCTAAGGCTTTGCTTAAAAATATGGAATTAGATTTGCTATTTCACCATTTGTCATGCAATGAGAACACAAACAGGCACACACACATACACACACACATTCACCAAAGCCTAATCTTAAATGCACAGCACAAGTTTGAAGAGCGATAAACAAAATCTAAATAAATTCCAGGCAGGCAGACAGACTGCATGTCTGTGTCCATTGTCGTTTGGAATTGGTATCCACATTGTGGTTTGTGTTTCGTGTTACCAAGTTCCAGTGTTTTCATGAATAAAAACATAATATACAAATATGAATTCTTATTAACTACTCATAAATATTATCTTTTTAAATTTTTCAGTTTTAGAAAGCTGTGGATGGAGCACGTCATTTAAACCTGGTAGTGTATATACATCCAACCATATTTGCCACAACAATTCTGATAATTCCAACATTACTGTCATTGGACCACCTCTTAGTAGGCATCTGTTGTATTTCCAGAATTTAAAGGTGTGTCCTGGGTTCAAACTTACATGTTTTGCTAAGGTATTTTCTCCCTTATTCCTGTAAATACTATAGAGATGTTCATAAATTCAGCTTTTCCTATATAGAATGAAGGGCATACTTGGCATCTAGCCAGGTACACAATCATTTTAGATTGACAATTGCATCTATTATTGTTCTTCAGTTCTATGCCCCTGACTTCTACATAGTGCCCTTCTTCTATATATTTACAATAGGGGCAGCCGCCACATTTAAAAGTGCCGAGGTTCAACTTTCTCCTTCTCTAAAATGTTTTTCAAATGTGTGCCCCTCCTGTAAATAATCTTTGGACTTGTTCCTATTTTACCAACCAAGTCCCTTACACCTGAGATGAAATTCCAGTTCTTGTATATAATATTTCTCACTTTGTAAGCTGCATGGTGATAGGTAATCACACACCCTGTTATAAAATTTGCATTAATATTAGTATTAGTATTAGTATTTACTATTCTCTCCTCTGGTTCAGTTAACTGCCCCTCATGTATGTATTCATCTTCTAAAATGGGCCTATAAAACCCATTCCATCTTTTTCTTTTTACCTCTTCTATTAATACATCCAACAGGTTACTGGGTATGCTCATTTAATAAACATCTCTTTTAAATTTTCACATTCATTTTCAAAATCAAGGTTACTAGTCACCATTCTGTGCCCTAACCAGTTGGTCCTTCACGACAGGTCATTTTTGTTGCTAAGGCTGGGCACTTGAAAAATATAAAATGTGTTTGAATACTTTTTTTATGATAACTTCTAGCTACATAACCATTCTATTCATTTTTATTCAACTTAACGTCTAAATATTGGATCTCGTAGTCATGATAGGAAAAAGTAAACTGTAGGAAGTTGGTCATACTATTAAAGTTATCGACCAATGTTGTTGCCACCTGGCTGTCGCTCTTTATGATCATAAATATATCATCCAGGTAGTGCATGAAAAAGTATATGGAATCAGCTATACCTACCCTATTAAATATTATGCCTTTGTGGATAATTATCATAGACAGGTGCTTTGGACTGTAACAATATGAAGGCATCGGAGTTTGACATCTTGCCCTTTGCTCATAATGTGTTTACACTTGTGACAGCTATTAAATCAATCTTGACTATAGGTTTTCTAACATGTTAGCTATAGCTTGCACGTTTACAGTTCCATTATGAGCAACGATCATGCATGTTAAATAATATATGTAGACTTCAAGCAGTGGAAAACATAGTATGCAAGATTCCCGTCTCATTGCTTAATGTAGTGGGTGCCTTCCATGTTTGTCTGTCTATTCAGTTCAGGACTGTGAAACCAAGCAGTGCACACATGAGCTTGCCTCCAGAGCACTAATTATCATGCTGGAGTGTTCAGGAATTACACACGTGACTTACCATGTACTAATGACAATTCAGCACTACAGTAGTACACAACTGCATTCCATGTCAATGAATCCACCAGATTCTCAATATGCTCCTTTTTTGACACGTGGCAGTTCATCTTTCCCCCTACATATGTAATTTTGTGACATTTTTCTGCTTCATTTCTTTCTCTACCCCTCTCCACCCATTTTTTTTCATTTCCCCTGTTTATCAATATTTACACTACTTATTTATTTTTCAAATGTTGATGTGATATCTCCAATAATGTTGATAAACGGATGTTTATTATTTTATATTATGATTTAGCTTTCATTTGAAACACTACTTACATGCAAAGGTTTGCATATTTTTCACTTGATAATCTGTGCTTACCTGTATTTCCATACCACATACATCATGTCAATTTATTTTTAAATTTACACCATTATGATCATGTCCTTTCCAGTAAGAACTACTGTTTTGTCAATGATGTTTGTTAAAAAAGAGCCATAGTATTGCTTCTCCTCTTGCAGCATATGCTTTAGGATAACAATGGTCATAGCTGGTGATAAAACTGCATTGTATTACTACTTGCAGGTTAAAATCATAAATGTTGTCTTTAAGAAACTTTGAGTGTACCCAAGCTGAGGCTCAAAATATTGTATCCCATACATCTAAATGTCACTTTAAGTACAAATAAAACATTGCTACCTAAACAGACACCAACATTTTATACACACACACTCATATATATTACTTATTATTTTAGCAAGGGAGCTATGTCTTGAACCCTCCAATATGGACTCTGACTCCACAGTCTTTATTTTTGCATATACTAATTCAGATGTCACACACAGTTGGAAAAAAAGGGGAAAGTAAGATAAATAAAAATACCCATTTTCCTTTTGTTTCTGAGTTGCTTACCTTGGAGCCAATATAAAACACAGCTGTTACAATTCAACAAATAAGTCTATAATGCACCAGCAATGTAAACTT